>NC_066355.1:6979075-7283606 GCF_024516045.1 Bombus affinis | reverse complement strand
AAACGTCCTGTATACGAACTTTTCACACAGTTCGCACTAGCTTCGCTGTTTGCACAATTCTTTGGACTTGGTCCTCGAACTGCTATTTATTGCCACTGTGTAATCCGGACACCTCAAGCTAAGGGACACTTTTTCCCTCTTAGAACAAATCTAAGAAGTTTCGCAATATCTCGCTAACACAAATTTATTTGTCTGACTCTCGATTTGCGTCATGCCGTTTCCAATTATTTTCCCAATTATTCGATAAATATTATTCAATTGATGGGGAAATAACGTCGATCTTGTGAATATAAGAACGAATCGATTTACCTCAAGTTTCGGTTTTTGGAAAGCACGGAATTTTTCCTCGGTGATTCTTGCTGCGAGAAATTTTTTCTTAGTTTGCAAAATAGAGACTGGGGCAAAAGATAGACGTTTCGACTATGGAGAAATTGAAATGACATAATGCGTCGAAATGGCAGGGACGTGGTGAGGTCTATGGAGCGGATATACGCCGTACCATCGGAAAAGCTGCGTGTCTGGTTTATTTGGCTCACGAACATCGGGGAAATTGCCGACGAATGGCAGAAGTGGTTACGTGCTCACATCGATTTTGTTGTAAGGCTCGCGGAAGAATTGCAGAAGGCCGATGAAGCCTTGAAACAGGAGGAGGTAAGTTTTGTTCCGTGTAACGACCTGTTCCAGGTCAGACCGATCTTAGATATTTATGTCAAAGTGCGATGGGACAGAGGGCGATGAAAAATGGCTGCCATTACACGCAATGGGGATTCTATTCCGAAATTCATTCATAGTTACTTACAGTGAAAATATAACCGTTCATGAAAGTATACATTCTATATGCATTATCTTTCTCCGTTACTTATTCTTTTTATAAATTGAATTTCATATATCAAGATCAAGATACAAAAGCCATTATTTCCACTACATTGTTTAACATTGTTCGACATTTATTCAACACAAATTTTGAGACTTTGATTTATCAGCAATAGCAGTTTAATGTCATTACCAATATAAACAGAGTCAGGTTTGCTTACGATTGGAACTACCGATAAGAGAACAATTTTGGAAAAATGTACTAGGTTACTTCTCGCGTTCGTAGAATCGATCAAGAGCTCGGGTTCGTCTGGATATCGTTTTTCAATAATTTCGAGTTGGCAGAAAAAAGATAACGTTGTTTGGTCGCGTGTTCGCCAAACGAATACGACGAATCGGTTATATCTTCGCTGTAGATATCGCAGAAGTATCGTTAACAAAAGCCTAGCTAGCCATTTAAACGAACGATACGCGTTACGAGCCAGCGTAAATATCTTGCGAAGTCGTGAAAGCTCGCCGAATGAAATTCCGACATCGCGAGCGTAGCTCCGGCGACGAATTTCAAATTTCCAACGTAAATTACAAGTTTAGCTATCGTGTTCATATCGAAACGGATGGACGACGATCCCCGGCAGAGATTGCCGATGAAGTGCGGGAAACTTTGTATACCTGTCCCGATGAAAATTCATCGACTCGAGGCGAACTTGTGTTTTTTTTTTTTTTTATAACAGGCGATGATGGCGGAGCTGTTGAAAATTTCATTTTCTCCCCAAACAATATCGTCGGTTATCAAATTTTCCGATTCCCTTTATCATGGATAGAAGCCGACTGCGGAGAATCGGCAATTCGCTGGCGCGTCTAAACATGGGAAATTTAATTTCGTCAAAGCTTCCTCGTGTTCCTAGCGAATTTAAAGCGCACGGAGCAGCGTGATTTACGCGAATCGCATCTAGTCGCTTAACCTTGAGCTTTCGTTATACTGTACGATATGAAGGCAACGTTGTCTCGAAGCTCAGGTGTTTGTGCGCTTTTTCAGTCTGTTTGCCGGAGATTTATACACGACGCTGCATGCTTCAACGACGAGGGAATGCGTTTAAATCTCTCTCGGCCATCGCACATACACATACACACACACACACACACACGCATACACGATTTTCCCGACATGGTTCTTGTGAGTAACTTGGCGAGAGAAAAATGGAGAGACAAAGAGGAGAGATAGAAACTTATCGCCGCACAGCGTTTAAGAACGGTCGCCTGTCTGCCAGAAATGTCATAAT
Source organism: Bombus affinis (assembly GCF_024516045.1). Taxonomy (NCBI): domain Eukaryota; kingdom Metazoa; phylum Arthropoda; class Insecta; order Hymenoptera; family Apidae; genus Bombus; species Bombus affinis. The sequence continues at coordinate 7,281,513 of NC_066355.1, read as the reverse complement.
TTCGGTCATTTTTTTATTATTTAATTCTGTTTCTTTCTTTTCATGTCCCTACACACGAACATTCGTAGACACCGTTCATTAATATATTACGCGTAATACGCTACATTTTGAAGTTTCATTGGCGCGGTAACGAAACACGATTGTTATTATTATACTGTTAATACCTGAAACACGAGAATGTGTAGTAGAAGCTACGAGATATTTAGTATACTATTTAAACATTCAATTATCCATTATGTTAATAAACATCGATATTCGTTTCGCTAAATGAACGTGCGCAGCAAATGTTTTGTAAACTGTGTATTATATTTCCTGGTCGGTTTCAAATTTGACCAAAGTAATCGTGTTACTCGTGTCTCATTACACTGCTAATGAAGTTTTAATACGTTTTACGTAACGCGCATAATATGGATATATATTCATAAATGTCTTCTACGGTACGTACGTGTTCGAATACTTATAGAAGTATTGTTTCCTCGTATGAGAAACAAAAAATTTAACGTGAAAAATAAATACAATTAGAATAATTAAATAACAGATGATATTAGTTTCCACGGTATCCAGTGGCTTTTTCATAGCGAGGTGGTCGTTTTAAAAGTTTGTACGTCACAGACACACACACACACATACACACATATGTATATATCGCCGTGTCGTTTCGCAGGGGCGGTCGACCTTGAGGACAACAGTTAGTCGAAACGGTGGACGTTGGACGATGAATCGTAGCTCACTGTAATATATTTAGTCGAGAGTGCAATGGGCTGGCTCGTGTTTTAATAAGAGAAGCCAGGCCGTGGAAAAAGTCAGGGCCACGGTGAACGTATTAAAATTAGGTCGGTACGTCAATGTAAAAGTAATGAATTTTAACATGGAGGATCGCGTGACTGGTTGATTGACGTCGAGATAACCTCGTAAACAGAACATGGATTGATTGTATCGAGCTCTTTGGCTTAAACGCATTAGCAGAAACCGCAAACGATTAGCAGTTCCGGCCTAATCGAAAGCGAGTATTTGCAACGTAACTCTAAACTGTCCGCCGATCGATGTATGCAGTTCGAGGCAGCCGTTGCCGTCTCACGTTTCCCTCGTCTCTCAGCTGGCAGGAAGATAAGCGAGTTTAATTTTCATTTTAATATGCATTAATCGCGCGACGTTTTGTTTGCACGGGCCAAACTTCCAAGCCATTCGTGTCACGGCGAACGAATCGTTCTTCTTTTTGCGTTTTTCCATCCACCGACCGGCTATAAATTACATCACTTTCATAGACATAGTCCATAATTCTACCATCTGCGTTTAAAGTTTTGCCGAACTTCAGGATTAGCTGAGGGTAGGTTTCGCTTGAGATTTCGCATAATCTGGAGGAATCATACGCGTCGAAGTCGAGGGTTAAGCGGAATTTTGAAGAAAATGAAAGGGCAAACCGTTCGATATGCAAAACTAGTTCCTCGGTTTTCATTCACCTTTTTTTATCGTGCAAGTAGAAACTTTTCTCTCGCGTCCTACAGATTTATTAACTCGCGCTGCTTCAGGCCAGGGCCCAAGGGAAGCAACATCTGTTTGTATACGAATGTGAATATGATAGTTTATTATAATACACCATTGTTCGAAAGGATCTGCTTCGATAACCGTACACTTGCCTTTATCTTTGGCAAGATGTATAATATCTTAATCACAAAATTAGAAATAAATTCGACTGCAACGATTCTATTCTTTGGAATTATCATTGCCATGTACAATGGAACATTACGGTGCGATTAAATTGTTCTTTCAAGGAGTATATCACGATGAAAGTATCGCATGTAATTGTCAAACCTGATATTATCAGATTCCCGTGGAAGTATTTCGTTACTTGACAAACTCTTTCATCCTTTAAACTTCTCATTTTTGACGAACGTATTTTAATTAGAAAATTATTCTTACGTATACAAGTAGGATTAAAGATAATTCCCAGATTATTTGATTTTATTTTAATAAATCTGCAGACTTACTCGATGTTTCTAAAGTGTCCTAATACCCATAGCCAGTAGCGTGTGTCAACTATTCGGTCAGTTTACGTTTACCTTATTAAATTTCCCCCAAAATCTACGATTCTTTGTCTCAATTTTCTGTTGGCAGGATGGGTACCAGCCAAGAATCGAGCCGAGCGAAGTCGCGGCGGAGCAAGAAGAAGAAGAAGTTCCTGGTAAAGACGAGGATTTCGATCAAGGTAGGAGAAGAATAACTTAATTGCGGATGTCTATGAGTTCCGCGTTTCTTTCGTTCGGGGCAATGCAACGTAAAACTAGTGGGAAAATCTGAGCGAGATAGCCGTAATTCCGAAAACGCATATCGTAGTGGTTGGTGTCGCACTTATCACGAAATAAATCTAAAAGTGTGGTCATTGTCCTCGCGTTGGCATCACGTAGCGTTTTTACGTTGCCCTAAACAGATTTTACGACGTCACGTAGCATACGAAACTGTTGCCAGACAGCAGGCTTTATCTTAGAATTTTCTGTATTTAATAAGTAATTCTATTAAATGTATACCTGTTATTGCGCACTAAATTTCTCCCAATGGGACGGTGAAAACGCCAGGAATAAACGGTTTCGAAGGGACGAAGGAAGTTTTCTTTATTCTTCCCGTCCTGTTCGGGCGAAACAAAGCACCGTTGTCGTCCAACTTTTTCACCGCGATAAACAAACCGGAGAAGGGCTGGTCGCGATTTAATTAAGACGAGTATCGCCGACTTCTGCCGCTTATACCGCGTAAAAACCATAATCTAAGTCCTTCATTTTGGATGATTAACACGCGATATTAACACGCGATATCAACACGCGATTAAACTGTGAGAATTATTTCTTCAAGGAAACATCTCTGAGGTATAAGATCATTCATACTGTAGCTGATAAATAATTCGACACTTTAGCTTATGTTTAGATTTGTTTAGATTTGTATCAACAATGAGTGTATAAATAAACGAGAAACTAATCGTCAAAGGCAAAGTATTTATAAAAAACTAAAAAATTTCAATTATTTGTCTAAAAACTGTGTATTTTGCAGACTATACTCGCAGTCTCGCATTATTCCGATCTGTTTGTCTTTGTTTGGGGTTTTGCCAATGTTTCATTGCACGTATAGATATTATTTCCTTAAGATCAATTTTATCGGGACATTCTCGCGAAACGAGAACAAAGAAAATAAAATCAGTACTACATAATTGTTTAATATGATTTTCCAATCAAATTGTATCTTGTCATTTTATCATCCTCCATTTCACATTCATATTATTGTTACAGGAAGTATAGAGGCAACGAGCGAAATTTCCCTGGCTAGAACACTTACAGATGTGACGTTAACAGCAGAATCGCGAGAGACTATAGAAGCAAAATCGAGGGAAATATTAAAAGAAGAATCGGAAGAAACACCACCAACGAAATCGAAAGAAACGTTAACAGCGAAAAGATCAAACGAAGAAGAATTCGCGAAGATTTGGCCCATAGGCACACCATGGGAGCATTCAGGAATAAAGAAAGAGGATGACAGCGAGCCGTTTGAAGTAAGGGCTTTGCTGGTGTCATTAAAGATAACAGGCGCTTAGCTTTATCACGCCCAGTCCTCGCAATCCCGTAAGAATCAGACCGATCGTTCGAGCAAAAGTCTCTCTAAACTTTCCAATCTTCCTTCAGTGAACAGCGTCGCTCTTCATCCTAACTTCCAAACTTTCGTTTACACCCCGTAAACCGTTATAAAAAAGGGAGTTTCTTTGCAGCGACTGCCCTTACCGAGGACCGAGGAAGAGTTGAGAGAGTTTCTGAAGAATTTTACGCACGAGGCGACCATCTACCGATCCTATTATAAACATTGGAAGGACACTGCCGATCTGGTAATAGCTCTATGACACCTTGAGCTATTCCTTTTGTCTCTTGCTTGTCGCTAAAATATTAAAAGAATCGGACATTTGATAATTGTGAAGAAAATTGCACAGTCCATATATTGGGTTGGCAACTAAGCGATCGCGGATTTTGTCAATACCATCAATTCCTTTTGTCTCTTGCTTGTCGCTAAAATATTAAAAGAATCGGACATTTGATAATTGTGAAGAAACTTGCACAGTCGATATATTGGGTTGGCAATTAAGTGATTGCGGATTTTGTCATTAGATGGTATTGACAAAATCCGCAATCGCTTAGTTGCCAACCCAATAGATTCTGTACATTTTAATACACACGTGCAATCGAAGTTGAGTAAACTATGTAAAAGGCGATGAACAATTTGAAAAGATGTTTTGCGTTGCAGGCAATCAAGGAAGTCGGAGGTAGATTGGTGATAACAACGTTCCTGGTGCAAGGCTTGGACAAGTTTGGCAAAGTGAAGGGTCCGCCTCGTCCAAAACTATTAGTGAGCCCGAAATCTGTACGGATTTCACGTAAGGGTAGAAAGCCTAGGAGAAGTGGGAAACGTGGCACGAAATCCAGAGGGATTTCTTTGAATGAAAAGTCCGAGGGTGACTCGATTTATACGACACCACATGAATCAGCACCACAAACAGTCACGGTCGACGAGGAACAGGAAGAGCAAGAGAAACAGGAAGAGCAAGAGGAACAGGAAGAAGGAGAGGAAGAGGAGGAGCAGGAAGCTACGTCGACCAGGGAACCATTGAAGGAATCGTCAGAAGTATCAGTGTCTGCAGAAGTACGTTTACTGCCGCTACGTTTACAGGTTGTTAAGAGGTGTTAGAAGATTTCTTTCCCACATTGAACTGATTTGAAGGAAAATCTGTCAGGAAATCATTTTTTCACGTTGCACTGATTTTCAGAAAAATTAATTGTTCGTTAAACTTCTCCATTGTGTGTGTTTCTAAGGAGATTTCGTGCTACGTGCATCATACACCTCAAAATTTGTAGCTCGGTTATTATCAGATTGCTTAGGTTTGTGCATTTTGGGGAAATTTAAGCGTGCCAAGTTAATAGAATGCGTATGATATAGAAAAATATGTAAAGCAGAGTAAAGTACTCGTTAGAATATTTAGTAAGCGAAACACATTTCTATTTGCGTTCCATGTCATTCGTAATTCGATTGTTTACACGGAAAAACATTCCGTGTAAAAATTTATAGATCGATCAGCCTCGAACAATTAGTGGACCATTTCCTTTTTTTCTTTTGATAGAAAACGAGAACGAACACGGTCAAGCTTTACCGAAATCATCGAAAGGACTGTTTTTGTCTCTGTACGTTGTTGTATTTGCTCGATACATCCCTGTGTTCCAGAGGTTCTTGTTGATTCCTCGTTCCATGTTTCCACGCATTCTCCCGTTGTTTTCAATTTGTATCGTTCGTATCTCGACTCGAAACGTCTGCCTTTTGATTTTTCGTTTCTTGTCGGGTTTTCAAGCTCCATTAGAGTCGACGCGGCGCACAAGGCGAGTTTTTTGCGCGGCAAGTAGAAAGAGTTCGCAATAGCCAGACACGGAGGTCGTATTCTGTGAATTACAAGGAAGCTGACGACACGGTACACTCTCGACTAAGCGAAAAACTCTCGAAACAATTTTTATCTGTCGTTTTATAAGTAGCGCGAGTCGATCTTTTGTTTGACGGCCGAGAGTGGAAGAGGTTCGCGTTTTTCTTATTTACGAGAGATCCACGGCCGGTAGTTTGTTACAGCGAGTAATCCATTTAATCGAGCGATTATGAAGAATCAGCTGTTTAATCAACGTCGAATTAATTCGTCCAGTTAGGTAACTTTATCGTATATCGATAAATTCTTTTTTACCTTCTCTCTCTTCTCTGTCGGGCAAGCTTGATAAATATCGGATTAACGTGCTGTGTCTTCTAAAACTTCTTCCCTTAGCCTTGCCGCTATCTTCGAAATTTTATATTTCAATATAAGCAAATTCATCTTCATTTTCATTTTAGCGAACGAAAGAGATTTTTATTGTTGTAGAAAAATGTTTAACATTGAATGGTTATGTAATACATTCATTTTCCTCTTATTTTTTTAAATTTTGAGAAGCATTATAGAGACGTTACTTGTGCTGGCTACGGTGGACAAATATACGACGAATAATTAAGTGACAGAATCAAAAAGTTTTAGTACCACCAAAAGAATAAGAATTTTGATATTTCAATCAAACTCTAATTCTTTGTAAAAAAATTTCTATTTGCAACGTAATTTTTAAAGAGATATTTAGCGCAGAATTGAATTACAAATTTCTTATATTTTGCTCAAACTTGAGACATCACAACATTAGAAAAATACAATTGCGTTAAAAATGATCGAAAGATCACCTAGTTGATTCACCATTATCGAGAGAAAAAGAGCAGTAATAAACGATTCAATAATACTTATCGTTCAATTGCTACTTGGGACTCGTCTGATTTATTTCCGTCGTTTTCACTGGTAATCAAGCACCGATATAAAATTCAATTGCTGCAGAAGTTAAATATTAAAAAAGCGTATCTACGTCCAAAGACGATATTCAATTTTCATTTTCAATGAACTTCTCGCAAATTTTTATAGACGGTGGAGAAAACGGCTTCGAGGACTGGTAGGACTACAGTGGACGAGTCGAAGATTGCTTCTGTAAGGAGCCAATTCGCAATGGTGGAGGCTGATGATTTCGTGAAGGACAATGCACGTTCTTCCGAGCCTGTGCCTTACATCTTTTATTTGAAAGCGGACCCAGATATCGACGTAGCTATAGAACACGATGACGAAAAGGTCATTCCAGCGGATGCGGATCGCGAGCACATCGTTGGCGCTTACAAGCGCCTTTTCTTCAACCTCGCAGACAAACCCTGCAAAGGAGGGAAACCATGGATATAAAGAAATTATAGGAAAATCGATTAAATGTCATAAAATTACACGCAATAATGAAAGAAATTTTTGCAGCAACGCAGGTGCAGGCATCGTTCGTGGCGCCATTAAATGTAAATCGAATCGAGCGAAATGGTAAGCGAGTGTAATCTAGTGGGTAATTGACAAATATTTTCTATCGGGTACGGGCAAAATTGTGGGATTGGAGCTATCGAAAAAGTAACGAGCCAGTTGCACAATAAAAAATAATGCAGCTGCATGGAGCGTTAGCAAATGTTTGCACAATCTCTCGACAATAATTCATTTCGTTGCTTGTTGCTTGTTGATACTGATATTTAATAATACAAATACCACGAGCGAAAGAAAAATCCCGAACGAGAAAAAAAAATTCATCTTTGGAATAATTTCGATGAAGTCGAACTCGGTTATGAATTTTCAAGTAAGATCATGGAATTAAGGTTTCTTTGGTCGACTTTCTTTCGTAATTGATTTTTCGAGCACACGGAGCCTCGTTGCGACTATCAGATGGTCGGATAACAACTACGCGTCGGAGAAAAATAGCGAAAAATCGAGTCGTCGCTGGCAAGACAGGTAATCTTCGATCGGAATTTTTCGGTTACGAACTCTGCGCGGTGACTGGTAATAAAATTCATCGATCAGTTGGAAACATAAAGTTTGAAACGAGTTTATGCCATTTTTCGCGGCAGCTGCCTCTCCTCGTCCCGACAGATTTCGTCCGCAGGTTGACTGGTGTCTCATGACGAGCAAACTCTACCACGGCTGCATTTAGATTCCGTGTAATATCTGGATTCGACATCAAAGACGATGCTTCCTGTCAGAGTCATCCAACGTAACCGATGTCGGATCCACCAACGGCTTATTATACGACGTCAAAGCTTATGTCCGTGTTTGGCCTGTTCTGGCATAACGGGCGTAATTTTAGCCACAGTTTTCCATAGAAATATATCTTCCGTAGGAAGTTCGACTGGAAAATGGAGAAAGAATTTCGTTCGGTGTTCGTCAGCACTTTGTTCGATAATCTCCTTTTCACAAAAAATTCTTTCGTTCGTTGCGAGCTTATACCATAAGACGATTCTTTCGCCAGTTAGCTCAGAGGTAATGTCTCCATAGCGATAAAACCACGTGGATATATAACACGGAGCAAAGTTTGAAGTCATCTATCAAGTGGCAAGGTTTTGTTTCTATCAAGAAACACAAATATACTTGACATTATACTGTTGCTACTTTTTAAAAAGTATTTCATTCAAAAGTTCCCGGTGATCGCTAAAAGAATATCGATCACTTTGAAACAATTAATATTTCGTGAGTTTTCTTACTTTACTACGATACGACGTCTTGCAGACATCTTGTCGATTAATTTTTTAATAAGTTCATTTCGCTAAATGTTCTTCGGATAGTTATTCCTGTTTCTCATGCTACATTTCACACGACCCGGTACTAACCTTTCGTTTTCCAAATTTCGCCCGTCTGGTACGGCTCGAGGTACTTCGGAGATGTTAACTTCGATACGATCGATCTTAAGACTTCGTCATGTCGTAGGATGACGCACAAAGGGAATCCGAATCCTATGGAAAAGTTGAGAAAGTCAAACGAAGAGCTGTTCGAGTCGTTATCTCGAGTTACAGCGCAACACCTGTAACGTATAGTTGGGAATTTCCCAAGCACATAAATCAACAATGCGGCGAAAAGTAACTGGTCTATGGACGAACTGCTAGACCGATGTTTGCCATAGAACTTTCGAAATTCTAGAATGGTTTGTGTCCGAGGCGTCAGCTACCGATGTCGTAGCGAGGGTTCTACATCGATCGTTCTTCGCCGCGATGTTATAGTTGTCGTTCACCGCGAGCGTTTCAGAGAGACTAATTAAGAACTACACAGGTGTAATTATCGGGAACACAAGGAAACGGGTAGCGTGTACACTGCGCGGATCGTACGAGGCACATTATCCACCGGTGTAATTAATTTTGAACGATAGCAAGTTTCAACGTGTCCATGGTTACCATGTTCTTGTGTGAGTTTAGGGTATTTTCTACCATAGGTAGAAGGTACATATCAGTCACGAAGAAAGAGAGTAACGCGATACACGAGAGTCGTGTAGAAAAGTTATCGATTTAATGTTAGACGAATAATAAAAAATATCGTGAAAATTATGAGTTACAGTAGATACAGAAATTAGAGAATTTTTTACGATTATTATACAACTTGAATAAAAATACAATTGACTTAAACCACGTAGACGATCGTTAAAACTCGGACATTTACTTACAACTCTCTCAGATTCCAATCACATCGTATTCTTAAGTAACTCGAACACAATGAGAAGTTCGCCTCGAGGTATACATCCAGACGAGGTCTTATGTGAGACGAATTTGGTATCATGATACTTAGCCACGTTCAACAGCTTTGAGACAGTGAAATATCATTTCGACATCTACGCTATCTGCCATAGATATTAGGACACCTGGGCTCTGTTACACACAATTGAACTAATATTCAGAGGATATTCGATTTCCGTTCAATTTCCAGCTGGAACATTCTGGGCAATCTGCACGAGTTTCCCTCGTACGATGTCCTTTTAAAAATTCCGACGCTCCACAGCTTACTATGCCCAGGGTAGATGTATCTTCATAATGATTTCCTCTTCTCGACTGCTCGAATTAAGTTGCCAGGAAATGGTAAAAAACGATCATCCTCCAACTAAAAAGGTTATTCAACCTGTGAGTTACGAGAAATTTAGAAAAAATTCTCCTTTCTTAAAATCTTCGATATCTTTTCCAAGCGATGTTTCTTCCCCTTGTCCTCTCCTCTCTCCATTAACTTCACTCGTCGTATTTACATCTCATTAATTTTAACGACCACTGACTTTTTCTAGCTGTAGCGCGACACGGGTATCTCGATGAGAGGACTGTGTCTCCCGGAAAGCCCGCAGGAGATTACTTTTTGGCGTATAATTTTCAAAACAAATTTTCTAAGAAGGTAAATGAACGAAGCGAAGAGAGACGAGCGATCTAAAAAACGGGTCGCAGAGGGCTAGAACGAGCTAATAAAGTTCAAAGGGTCTGTTTACCAGGCCGCGATATTACGAAGTAGGACAGGCCTTGGAGGACTTTCTTGGTTCCTCTCTGTATGACGTTTCTATTTGACGACCCCATTAATTTCATCTGCGTTGAAACGACAGCAACGTCGGCTCAGAAAATCCGAAAAAGCGATCTCATTCGCCTCGGAGCGGCAAGATCTTTGTCATTCTATCCCGCCTGCCACTGTACGAGTGATTTATTAGCTGTGAAAGACACGATGCAGATGGCACGTGAAATAATTTTTAATACAGGCGTATCGCCCGATCGCGAGTCATCGTGCTGCCTTTTCGTTGACAACAGAAATAGAGTCTACATTCTATATTGACCGTATCAGTATCAGACGTGATTTACAGCTGACGTTATAGCTCACAGCGTTTCACCTAGGGCTATCGGTACTTTCTCAACTCTCTAGTTGCCTGTGATTTATAATAGCTGGATCGAATCGCTGGTCCCAAGAATCGTGTCCATCCACCCTCGATAACCATTGTTTCATCGAGTTACCAGAGAGAAATTAAACGTACTACATTTTGGAAAGTTCCAGCGGAAGATTTAATGGGACGTAAGTTTAATTTGGATCATTGTTTCTGCGAGTCTCACCGGGGATTTCTTTCCGGTTTCGAACGGTTGTTGGCTTGGTTGGCTTGTTTTGCAAAACACACGCGTATGCGTACCGACGAGAAATGCTCCAGGGTATACACATCTAGGGAAAAGTTGGAGGATGAGAACAAGTTGAGAAAATTGAACTGCCAAACGCGCCCACGAGTATCGTGAAACAAGGGCCTCGGAATGGCACCGTGTAATTCTTTGTCATTTTATCGGTGACTTAATGTTAACTTGTTTTCTTATGTTTTCAGAATTTACCAACATTTATTTATTTATTTAATACTTAACGATATGCAATCTTTCTCTCTTTTCTATAGAATATATCAGAATATATTACATGGAAATTAAGAATGCTAACAATAATGCGGTTAATCGAAGGTAAATTATTCATTTAAAAATCACACAAAGAAGCAGACCGTTCGTCGAATCTACGAACCAACGAAGAAGATTATTATTTTATTACTCTGTTGTTTTTACAAATTCATCGAATCCGAATATGACGGTGGTGGAGAAATGATTTTTCAGCACGGCCGTTTCGTTTCGGCCTAGCCCTATTTTCACGGTCTAAAAAACGGAGCACTATTAATATGATTCGAATTCTGTCGAGCCCGCGGTGATTTATTGTTCCAATCGCAGCACGAAATACGGGGGAAAAGCAGTTTTGAATCTAGGCTTATCGATCACTGGCCGCGAGCTGTATGGAGCCGGCTCTCGGGAACAGTAGAAACAGACGGCCATATGTTAGCCGCATTAGTACGACGAGTGACTTTCAATCAGCTCGCGCTACCAACCTCTTCACAGAGAACACTCTCTAAACGTCAATATTCGAGTTCCTGTTCTTTTCTCTCGCTTTCGATTTGCTTGGTACGATGATCGGTCGAACGGTCTCATAGTGACTTTTTTTTCGTGCGAAATTCGATTTCTTGTTACATCCAACGAGAGATGGATTTATGAAAGTGCTCGAATACAAGTCAGATGGGACCAGCGAATGTAGAACTCTTTTTTTTCAGTTCGAAAGAGAAACATTCTTATGGAAAATTATAATATCACTTAGACGAGTTTTTACATCAAGCTACTAATTAATTTATTCATTAAATTATCGGTGTGCTAGTTCTCGGAACGCTATAGTCGCTCCAAGGTCTCTGCGTAGTCCTGGAAGTTTTAAACGGCGAATGTGCAAGTTTAAGTTTGGAAGTTATGTTTCTTAAGGATATCATACGCGCGATAACAAATTTCGATATTTGGTTCGCAAAGATCGAACGTTATTTTTGTGTTCGATGGTGGCTACAATTTTTGCTTACTTAGATTTTTTAATAGATCGCGTATTAAATAAGGGACATTACCAAATTATATGACGTAAATTCTGCTCTTCGAAGATTCCAGATACTCGTCTAATTTTCAATCGAAACCTCCAACGTCGTTTTTTTTTCTTTTCGGGCAAAAGTCGAATCGTTTTCATCTAATGCAGTGCATCGCAACTGATTGCTGTCTAAAATGAAAATGTTGCTCGCGTATCGCAATGGTGCACCGCATGCTCCAGTTTAATAAGGGTATAACGAACCTCGGAGAATCGATATTGCGATGAGCGTAAACAAGTTGTGGACAGAAATTGGAAAATTCAGAACCGGCAGCGTAATATCTCGAGCGGTTTCGTTTTAGAGAAGGAGTCCCTGTCAGAAGACGAGCGAAATTGGAAATCTTTTCAAACGTTTTTAATCACAGGATTTTATACGTGATAGCGTCGCGTCCAAGGAACGTAGAATTTCTTAAAAATCGATATCGCTGCAACAGATTCCTCGAACATTTGATAAACAATATCCATAGATAATACAAATTCGTAGATTTCGTTGAAATCTCGCCGAATGGTTAAATCTGCGAAACAAACGTTAGAGAGGATTTGGTGGTAAAATACGATTAAATATTTCTCTGTCGGCGAAGCTCGAAAAGCTGCGCTTTGAAATTGCCGAGTTCAGCAGCTTGTTAAAAAACGTGAAACCTACGCGATATCATTGGGCAGAAGATTCCCAGGCTTAATACGATATGCTCGTTAGTCGATTATCGCGGTTGAAATACGTAAGTGCTATTTATTAACATTTCGTAGCACGTGCTGACTATGTAGATATACGACGATTCCTTTGGCCCCTGCGGGCTTACACACCATGCGGAAAAAACACGATAATTTCGTTATCTCCAGCAAAACGAGCTGATTGCGATCCCTTTCAAGACGGTGAACTTTATTTATCATCCGTGAGAGCGGTCGGAACACAAGAGGAAACGAAGGGTAAACGCGTACAGGATGCTGTGAGAACTTATCAAACGATTCGTAGTGCTTTTCAATTTTATCGTTCGATCGTTAGCAATGTTCTTTGAGCTAGAAACGTTGCTTACAGAGCAGCTTCCTTTTCAAACATTGTAGAATTATATCTTTATACAGAGGGATCTTTGTTTCCACGATGCTCAATTCCTAAGCTATGAGTGAAAGTAAAGAGTATACTGAAACAAATTTCAAAACTGAAATATCTTTCAACCGAAGCGTATCCTACCATCTTTTAAGTATTAATACGATCGGGTAATTCATTGTTTTTAATCGACAATTTTAATTTATAGTCTACTAATTCTACTACTACTAGTGCATTATAAATAGTAGTACTAGAGTTTATTATAAGAAGATGTTTCTAGTTTTAATCAGCCAGTAATTTGTATATTTTGACAAAATTCAAATACCCAGTGTTACTATAAGCCGACGAAAATGTTCGAACGTTTATGAACGTTCTCGTCTCTACCGCGATATTTTCCTAAGAAAGTTTTCGAGGGTGCTCCGGTTAACTCTGCCAGCTTCGTGGAATATTGCGATTCTAACGATATTTTGCCTCGGTTACTTCGATTCCTCCCTTTATCCGGTTTCGTCCGATGATATTAAAAATGTCGCAACCGATCGTTGTTATCGGAGTTTTATTCCGAAAGCAGATTTGCCAAACTGCTCTCGGATGATTCTCGAATTTGCACGGACAGATATCAGATTTTCACTCAGGTTTCCAACAATCCTTAAAGAAATCGATGTCTTGTTAGATCTGCACCTATACAAAAAAAAGGGGGAAAGAGAAAAAAAAAAAAGAAAGGAAGAAGAATGGTTATGAGCGGTTTGTGAGCGACGTGAAAATCCATGGGTCGCGAGAATGTGCACTTTTCGAAAGTAAAAAGTTCTCGTGCGCGACGCGGCCACCCCTCGCGTTCATACGACGAAAATGGGAAAAAGTTTCGTTCGGTGAGCAAACGGGAGCGGATATCGACTATTATGCTACTCGAATTGAAATGTGCCTCAACTTTCTGCGCGCACCCGCGCTCTGTACATTGCCCCTTATCTTTTTATTGAAATATTTTATACATTCATGCCGGTGGAGAATCGTGTTAATAAAGTAGAACGCTTTGTTAACTTCATGAAGTTAAGAAAGGGACCAGAGGAAGAAAAGATAGAGGGAGAAACAATGGGAGAGAAGGAGGATATCGGAAAAGGATACGGTAAGTCACACTTTCCACTTTTTATAAGAGATTGATCTTAAAAATGCGAGGTTGAAACGTAAATTATAACGTAATAGAGGGTCGAAAGATTTCAGAATAGGCATCTTTCGATGTTTAGTGTCGATGATCTGCGCTTTATAACGGGAGCCGTTAATAGGAATTGCACGAATTTCTGTGGCTAGCCACATTTAATTTTCTCGATAAAATTGAATGACTTCTGGGAACGGACGTCGAACAAAGTTTAATCAGACTTCCTTTCATAAATTTTAATTCAGTGCCGAAAAATCTAATTTCAGTTATTGTTGGGTTCTGGTTAATCAGGATGGTCACGTTACCTGGATTGTGTATAAGCTGTTTGATAGGATTGACAATTTTCAAATTTGTCCCTTTTGTTTTCCACGTGGAAGCCTGACAATGTACCGGGTTATAGATAGTTATCGTCGGTTTTGCACTGGCGAAGAATCGATTATAGTCACTTTAGTAATCACCGGGATATCGAATTTTTCCTATGGGAACAAGGGAATTTCGTTTAAAAAAAGATTAGCTTTAGTCCCCGTGCGAAAGGCTATCGCTCGACGAATCGGCCATTTGCATCCTCGCCGCTGCGACATCTCCGGAATTTGCATAAATTCTTCCAATTTTTCAATGGCCTTTCCGTGTCGCGCCAAAAAGGAGGAAGAGAAAACTTTGAACGGTTATTCGAGTTAGAAGAATATTTTAAGCCAAGCTAAGTAATTTGCCCTGTGATTCACCGAATTCGGCTACGAACAATTTTTATGGTATATCATGTGTACATCTGAAAATAAGCTAATTGATCGCTTATCAGTAATGTGATAAACAGTGAAATATATCGTGTACTGACTTTTTATTGACAGCTCGTCATTAATCACAGCTTTCTACGAGGATGTAACTTCTATTCGCCAGAAGGAAAGACGTCGAATGTTAATTTTCTCAGTAATTGTGACAATCCGGTAGCACGAGTATTGCATATATATTACTTTATTTCTGCAAGTTATTTTCTCGCTCATTTTCTCTGACTCAAGTTATTCTATCATAGAATTCTTCGAGTTATTCCCTCATTTTTTCTATCTTCTCTTGCTGCATATAAAGTACACGATATTTTCTCATTCTTCCATTATTATATCACAGGCTAATAGTGTCTCAGAATATGCAACAAGTACGGTTATTCTTTGCAACTGTTGAAGATTGGGTTTTAAGCTGCTGAGACTCAAGTGACTCAAACAACCATACCTTACCATAATTCCTTTCTACGGATCTGCAATTGCACAATTTTCACTCCCATTCTTACGGTCATTTATTTCTTCTTTCTTTTCTTTTTTATTTATTTTTCCATCTCTTAATCTCATTTTATCGAAATGATTTCGACGAATGTTTCGCGCGCCACGAAGACCGCGCTGGCAAAAACTGAACCGCACCCTTTGGAAATTAATACTGGAATACTTTCCCGAGTGTCTGCCGGGAAATTCCAACGATGGGACGTGATCTCTCCTTGCCCCGTTCCTACATTCGCGCTGAGTAATCGTTCCGTAATGTCGCGGAGAGAACGATGCTACTTTATCAGCCCTCGCCGCTTGTTAACGCATCCACAGTTTAAGAGAGACAACTGCAAGCACGTCGACAGAGAGGTGTTAACGAACGCGTATAATTCATGGAATAATGACGCTGCAAGGATTAAAGCGAATTACGAAACAGATTTCCCCTCTGTTAACGTTTCTTTTCTCTTTGTCCGTGATTTATGACGAATGCTGGCTTCGCCGATGATGTGGATCTTCGTAAATACTGATTTTGTAGGTCACCCAGTTTATAAGCAGTCACGCGTTTCTTCTTTAATTCCTTGATTTTGTTTCTTAGTCATTTACTTGACATAGTCTACCATTTACTTGTTCTTTCAAATTTCTACTCTCATCGATCAGATCACTTGGCTTCCAGTTACTTGGGACATTTCATTAATGCGAACTTGTTACTTTAACTGACTGGAGCTTTCAAGCTGCAAATAAAGTTGAGACGCATTAAACATTTGCTTCTGCCTTAGTTGAAAGAAATGACAATTGTTAAATAATTCTCGCACATAATTTCCTGTAAAGAGTTATGTCGTCGATTATAAACGTTTGGTATTTGCTTTGTACTTTAATACAATACATTACTTTCATATTTACGATTTATCGTACATCGCGCGTGAAATTTTGAGAATCTTTTACGCGATCACATTTTGTTACTTAATTTCCTCCAATTCTTTCTTCAGAAACTTGTGCTTTTTTTCGTTCGATCACGTACACGTTACTCGTGATGCAAGCAAAAGCCGAAGTTACGTAATGGAGGGTAGTTTGGACTAAATGTTTTCGTACGACGGTGGACGTTGGTAGTTCCACTCTCCGGCGATGGTCACGTCGCAGCGATTTGTCAGGATAATTAAGCGGCGCTTATTCAACCGGCGAAAGAAACGTCGATTGCGTTCGCTTCCGAGCAATTCGCCAACTCATTACCACAGGCCGCTAAGGCTCCGTGGTAATTGCTCCGAACCATAGTTTTCCTCGCCGAGCTGTGTGCTCGATTTTAACATAGTTTTTGTGGCGGATTTTAAACTTGGCCCCGACCTAATGTAACTCCTATTAATATTCCTCCGTGCATCCCAGCGTTTTTAAATCGTGGCTTGACCCTGCAGTTCACGTTATTCCATTGCTACGGCATTTGTTTTAAAAATCCACCAAACCACGTTCCCGATTGGTATTCAAATATTTTTGTTTCACGTTTATCGAAGTAAAATGGTTAGAAAAGGTATTTGCACATACGATCGTTCCGACGAATTTCCTTTCTTAGATTTCGTACACGCTTCAATTACATTTTCGTATTTCGATGTCCGTTCCCCTGAAAATAACAAAATACAAAAGTCACACGATTTTCAGGCAACGATTTAAGGGCCTGGCCATTACAGTGTTAACAATTTTCCATTTTGTCTCTGCGAAAGAAAAATATAAAGTGGCGTGAAAGTAATACCATCTTAAGTTTCGGCGCTTGGGAAAGTTACTTGGAACTGTGCAAGAATTCCACGGTGGTAACAGTGGCTATATAACTCTATATTTCGCGTTACCTTTGTGTCAACTTGTACAATATTTCGCAATAACACGATACGAAGAAAATATAACAAGAAAGTAAGCATGTATAACATAAGAAGCAAGTATAACCCAGAAAGAATATTTTTATATGACTGTCAATGATTGTGGTTTCGAGGTTTCGAAAATCCAAGCTGGATCTGGTCCAATCGCCGCCCGAATTTCACATATTTTGTCTTACGAATCGCAATAGTCCGAGATATGTAACGTGCAATTTTTGTCAAATTCTAAAGTGCATATACGCGCACTTTTACTCTGGCAATATTATCCAAGTTATCGTTGAAACTTTGTCGATCCATACTTATCTTACCCTAATCGGTCTAAAAAATTTAATAAAACTCGGGTCACCATGAATGACCATGACGACGATCAACGTTTCAATTCGAAATTAATAAAGATTCGCCATCTCGTTGAACGTAATATTCCTTTCGATTCTAAATAAATCGAACATGCTCGAAATGTTTTTCAATTTAAGCTTCTATTACCAAACGTCAGAATACGTAGTCGTGCACGCGTAACATTGCCATTTCCTCTCTCGTCATGGTATTTTGGTCGTATATCGAAGAACGGTTCCGGCAACATACGCAGCGTGCGCGTCGCAACTTAAAAAGCATCAGCAACTTTCGTCGTGGAAGAAACTTGGCCGCCATCGAAGGGATTTCCGCTGCTTGCAAATGCATGATGCTTGGTTGAAAGTTATCCTGCTGCCATGCCATTTTCCCAGCTACCGACTGCAAGTGCGAAATCTTTCGTACATTTATGAAAATCGTTCTGGAATAGAAGACAAATCCGATGGAAGAGAAATCCTGTTTGAAGAAAACGAGATATGAAAACGATACGGTTCGTAACGAAATCACAGGTTGGAAAAATTTCAACAATAAAAAACGGCCGAGATCTTATCGTGCCACTTTACTTTTCAACCTCTGGTCCTTGCACCTTATCGAAACGATTTCCACGCACGATAAATGTTCCTTCTGCTCGCTTTAAAAATGAATTACACCCTAAAAGCTTCACGTATGGCAACTTTATTGCGCCTGACATGCGATGTCGCCGTAATTTCTTGCCCAAGACTTACTCTTACCAAAAGGATTATTAAACTTAAACCTTCTTCGGCAAGCATATTTCCACACTTTCCGCCAACAAACTCGCTCGTTTTCACTACACAGGCCTAACTTTTCCTACTGTTCTAGGCTTTCGAAACGACTAGGAAAACGTTCTGATACTCGCATCGAATTCTCGTCTCTTTCTAATAATTTTTGCATGATTTTAAAATATCCGTTATTGAAAAAGGATTTGTGAAAATCTTCTAATTTCGCAAGGGCTACGAATTTTTCGAACGACCCGATATTATTTAATATGTAAGTCTCCGTTTCGTTTCGTCCGTTCTATAGACACGTTGGTTATTCGCATAGAACGGTACTTGGAATCAAAGCGGCTAGCGAAAGAATCGCGAATTTGTCAATGGACAATAGAATCCGCGAGTTTCCTTGTTCGCGATGTGGAGTTTGGATAAAATAAGAAGAAACGAAAAGGCGATGTCGTGATATTCCAGACGATGCCATCGATTTATTTCCCGGACAATGAATAAAACGTTGAAACCTCTTGTAGCGGCGGGTTGCACTATTCAGAGAGCGTTATAATCAGAGAGAAAGGGACGGAGATACGAAAGGTTGGATCAGGTGCACCATTCACGTTGCACGCAAATGGACACCCAGTGCTATGATTATTTATACCTGGCGCCGTGTAATTTGTTCACTGAAATTCGATGCCGAACGTTTGCCAAAACATTTTTCCATCCTCTTTTTCTCATTCTTATTTATTTATGTATTTACTTACCGTTTACAATAAAAAAAATCCCAATAGAATATACAGGGTGAGTCTCCCAACACGACGACTTGAAATAACTCGTAAGTTACTCGTAGTACGAGAAAATGTTTGAAAGAAAAATTGCATGGTATCTAGGGGGACATACAGTGTTCTAATCTAAAAAAATAATAATAATAATATACACGAAATTAAATAACGACAAATACATTAATAATATGAAAGTCTGAGCTGACGAAAACAGCGATCGAGGTACATGACGCGTATTCAACTACAAAAGAAATTAATCTTACTGTAACAAATTAATGAGACAGTCTATTACACCATTGAGAATATTTCTTATACAAATACGACGTCACGAGATATTTTCCCACTCGTGACTGTTTGTTTCTCTCTCGAAACAAAATGGAGTGAAAAAAGCGGGAAAAAATCGTGGAAAAGAGAACAGATCACGGGTGTATTCCATGGACGCGGAAGCACGAGGAACGAAACAAAAAATCACGAGGAGATTACACATTTCGACGGTGCTTCTCTACGAGCGATCTGGGACGGTGTGTAAAATCGAGTCGTTCAAACACACCGGTCGCTCTATTGTCGTCGATCGTTTAGTCCACGGTAAATTTTATTTCCCTCGACACTTCCGCGAGCCGCGTGGTAAAAATCGAGCGACGTACATTCACCGTACACTGTGCACGATACCAGTTCGATAAAGCGTTAGCGTACACCGTGAAAGGGGAAGAGAATCGCGCGCGAGGTCGCGACCGCGGGAAGGGTCGAAGTTTGTCAGCTGGAAAGCCGATTGTTCGCCTTGTCCCCGATTTTATGATCACGGAAATTACTGGCTGAATCTTCCCCGGATACAGGGACAAACAGGTCGCTTGAAGCCAATGAATATGTATATAATCGAGAAACATGCATCGAGCGTGAATCGAGTCCGTTTATTGGCACGCCAACGTACACTACAATTTCGATGATTAAACCCGCTTTACGGTTCCGTCCTATTTTGTTCATCGTCTTCATTGTTCCATCTTCGAGCTACTCGAGCGTTCTGCGATCGATTTCGTCGCTCGCGGTTCTCCGTAGGACGGCCGTAAACAGCGTAGATCGTTTGCACGATTCGCCACCTGCAATTCATAAAAACGATTTCGCGTTAAGCACAGGTTCCCGAGCGTCAGATGTGTTTGCTTTCCATCGCGATCGGTTTCTATGGCGAACGTGAGACAGCTTCGAGGATAAGTCATCAAGTTGGATTATAGAAAGTATTCCATGGTTATACCGATTTTCCATCGAATAATATTTGCCTTTCATCAAAGAGTTACAACGTTTATCATCTATCACGTGAGGATGTATTTTCTATTTGCTTCTGCTGGGATGACGATAGCTCGGGATGGATAATTCAAAGGGACGAATTTGTTAGGGAATGTATAACGAGGATTGAAAGCAACGAGTCCATTTGAAGAATTTCCAACGTTTTGCATCTTCCTGCTAAATCCCATCGACGATTCCCTTAACGCCGGAATTTTAATAATAACAACTCTCTGGCGTGGTGTCGACCACAGAATTTACGTGTACCGCACAGTTAAGTGTACCATCCTGTACATTAAATATAACCCGGCGTCCGCTAGTCGAAGTGGCTCCCTCGACGGTTACGATGCTCTCACATCGACCAAGGGGATCGTGTGACCAACGCTACGGGCTGTCGATGGAACCGCGATAGGGGAGAACGTCCAAGAGGTGGTAAGAGTCGATGGATTCGTGCCTCTTGCCGTTTACACCCTCTCTTCCCCGCTTCCAGCCCGTTGAACCGACTACCTGTTTCACCCCTCTTTGTCCACGTCCCACGTAGCTAAGCTTTCATGGGATTAACGAGTGGTCCGAGTAATCTTATTAAATGGTCGCGTTTAGCGTGCTTTAATTGGTACGCCAGCGATTCGCTACGGCTCCTCGGAGTATCGTTAACTTTTTAGATTCGCATCGTGACCTCGCGAACAGAGCTTGGGAAGTTTGGCGTCGAGGAAAACTTATTTTTGAAATTTTGGTAATTACAGAAAAGACGTAAAAGTATTTTTCACGGTCTGCCTTTATTCTCGATTGCGGTTAAATAACGAACGAAAGGAATTGAAATTATTTTTACAGAGACAACGTTGGTCAGTTAATGAATTAAAAGATTTATTGAATTTTACAGTACGTTATTCCTAGCGTTAATCCTCCAGATTATCCGCAGATCTTCATATTTTCCTGTAGAAATGGCCGACGAAATTTATATCTTGCGCAGCGCAAAAAACACGACGCGTCAATCGCATGGTTCAATTAGCGAGACAAGTAGAATTCGAAATTTTTTAATTCAAAAACAATTGTGTTGACAATTTCCTTTATACCGAATTTTGGTAACTCCGGTTCTTCTCAGTCGCAGTGTGTCCGTAAAACGTCCGTAATTGGTACCATCGTTTCTCACAGATCCTGATAGATATTTGTTTATTTCTTGAGATTGTTCGACAGGGTAAATGCATCACGCCAGTGGAGTTTGTGTAAATCCTCGACTACTCCCTTCGAATTCGTTACAACTCCTTCTATCTCATGGATATTTATTGCAATTCTCGCGGATCCGCTTGAAACTTGCAGAAATCCGTCGTTATTTCCAGCGAACTTGATCTAACCTACACCAATCATCTCCGATTCATGGGATACTACTTCAAGACGCTCGAGATCGCAGGAACCTTCCTCTGCTACTATATCGAGCTTCAAACTCCTCCCCAACACTTTGAATTCATCGATGCCCGCCCTGTTCGGTCACAATCTACTTGAAACAGTTCCGATTGACAACATTTATCGCCCAATTTAGTCGATAACTTGGAAAGGTGATACTCAGACTATCGATTCGTTTCCAGATGTACGTGCCTGTTCCTTTTCTCAGCTTTCGTATTTATAATCAGCCGATCATTAAACACATATTTAATAGCAAGCCGCCAGTTCCGCTGAATTTCAGTTTGTTGATTTTTTATTATAGCCCATGCTCGACTGTTTCTCGGCAACGAGCATTTACGACATCGAAATGTACAGCCATTTGTTATTACTGGAAAATCGAGCACCGATATTTAGCCGATATTTAGCCAATATTTGTGCAATATTGGCCTCGCTTCTCGTTGATATCGCTTACCCGTCTATTCAACCTGTCGCACAGACAAAAAGAATTCTTCGTCTTGGACTTTAAACGCCAGTTTCCCAACACACACTAAAATAAGTAAGAGAGAGAAAGAGATGAACGAAGGATGTAATTCCTCGAAATATAACTTCTTCCAATGAAACACGTTATCTTTAGATCGAGATTGAAATCCAATAGCGTGTCCTTTATTCCACTAGAAGTTATTAAAGCACCTCTGCTATTGATATCATTCAATGAGACGCAATTACAATCGTTGAAATCTCTAGCAGCTTCTCTAAGTTAAACACCATCAAAAATCGAACGATTAAGAATCGTTTTGTTATCCCAACTGCTTCCTAAAATGATTCACCGCGAAGAAACGTTACAATGATTCCGTGAATATTGTACATTCTATTACCATTTCACCGATGTAATAATAGTCATGTTTCGTTATGGTATTAATAAAATGTCCAAATGTTTTTAGTATAAGACACGTAATATATTCATAAAATATATACGAAAATCTCGAACAAGGATTTATAGTACATTTTGGTCGAAATTGAATCAACTGTAGAGTATGGTTCTACGGTCGATCGTTCTGGTACACACAGCTTGCGGATATTTCGTCGGGGCAGATATTTCCTTTCGAAGGCCATCCAATGTTGAATACAAGAAGCACGTTAGGTTTCTGAAACTTCTAGAACAGTGTACCTTACAAACTGCTTTTTCCCAAGATGTGTTCAATATGTTTTGGTCTCATGTGCAAGGTCTCCAGAGAATCGTAGTTTTTCAAGAAATTCCTGAAGCATGGTGTTTTCCTGATCGATTACACGCCTGTATTCTCACACGTTGATCAGGTTCGCTACTAGGTGATTAAAGGGCACCTGAAGCTTCGTCGACCCCGATGTAACAAAGCTCCCTACTATCGATACATCCAGCAGGGGAGCATTGAAAATAGAATGAGGGTGTCGATGCGCTCGTCAATGGACAATCCAGACGTAATGTACATCTTTTTCTGAGCGAAAAAAAAAATAGGATCGTGCGTTGTTTGTTCATAACGAGGGAGAAAAACAACGCGTCCGTACGGCGAGCCACGATAAACCGCATAACGAATCGACTGTAAAACGATGGCCTTCCGATCTCTCGCGTTACGCACGCCGCGTTTTATCTCGTTAATACGCAGAAAATTTTACAACGCGTCCGCTTAGCAAAAGCTTCGCTGACGGCCGTGTCATAATCGAGATCCGATAATGGAAAATTTGGATAATCGAATCTCGGTTAACCGAGACGTTATTCTGCCGGGTCTCTCTCCGCTGGAAATCCGGCTGTGCGAGCGTGAACGTTTTAACGTCGTTCGATGCTAATCGGCGAAATTTATTCGCGTCAAAAACTCGAACAGCCCGCGGAAAGATAGCAGTTATACGTTTTTATCGTTCTTAAGGCGTTAGGAATAGTTAGATTCGACCCTGGCGAGATTAATGGCACAACGCGTGCCGAGATAATCTTTAGGACAATCGGTGAATTTCAGATTTCGAACGTTTACGACAATCGAATGATGATATACATTTGTGCAATCGCGTTTTTATTAGTATGTCGTGCTGTATTTCTCGTATTTCGTGAACATTCCAGTACGTTTCTTCAGTGAGAACCGAAAGATTTTCCGGGAGAAGATAGTAGTAAAAACACGAAGTACAAACGTATCAACGAGTAGATTGTTATAATTTTTCTGCGAGCAAAGATTCTTTCAGCTATACAATCTCGTTATAAATGAAACTTTGTCTGGATTAACTTAGATACTTTAAAACTTGTGCGTATTATATCTTGTACTATTATGCAAATAGTTTCGTTCGTTGTTGAAAGAAAAATCCATCTCGGAAGGGTTAAGTCTGGTTTACGATGTAAATGTGATTTTGCTGCTATTTTTGCACTTAAAATTTTTTATACGTATTTTTATCTATTTCTTTCTACTTATTACGAGAACTGTTACAGTTTCGAAATGATAGATAACTCGCTTTAACTGAGAAGAGCAGCGCAGAAAATTATACAGTTCAGTAATAATCATAAATCATAGTACAATCGTTCTAATCGTTCCAATTCCACGAGAATGTCCGCAAGAAAATTCTTCTCTTTCGATGTGTCATAGGTCGAACCACTGCTCGTTAAGGGAGTGGGTCGGGTTAATCGTACTTGGTGAAAAGTCACGTCAACGCTATCGACGACAATTCAGCGTCTCTGACAGGTCGAGTCGATCAAATCTTGGAACGCTTCGGCGAGGAAGATGGAAAAGGTGTGGGAAAGTCAAGAGACCGTACATCCCTCGGAGGACTGGCGGAGTTTCCAAAGAAAACAGTTGCTGGTGACGAAGTTGATTCGATGCTTGTAATTCTTCGAGAATCCAAACTCGAACGTTTTCTTCTTGCTTCTACTTTCCGCCTCTTTCATCCTGATCGTTTCATTGGACAAAGAAGCGCGGTAATTTAGATCGCTCGTGATACCTCGCGATATTTCCTTGTCTTCCTCCTTTTTATTTTACAGTTTCACCCTATAAGAAGTTTAAGATCCAGCAACTTCTTCCGTCTGATATTTGCCGCTGAGAAATTCTCCGTATCATTTACAAGAAACTTTTCAAAATTGTCTGGTCTTACTAAAAATATTTCTTCCTGAAACAGGATAGAATATTAATCAGTGAAAATCTTTCTAAAGGTTTGTTCGCAAGGCAGAATTTTGATCGCGTTTTTTTACGTTTAATGAAGTTTCAATTCATGCCAAGCGTTTGTGTGTAATAGACAGAGAGAGTTTCGTAACGCGAAGCCAAATTACTTGTGAACTGTTTCTCTCGAGAAAATATTTCAAATAAAAATTGAATATAAATCACACGCATTTTTACATGTATATTTTTATGTGTTACATATATTTCAACGTGTCTAGTAATATAGAAGACATTATCCTTTTTTATTGTTCCAATTGTACCAACTATATACGAATAGGTCATCTTTTTCTTGTTTCTTCAAAAAGCTCTGCAATTACTCTCATGCGCACATTCACGAAATACCTTATCTCCATTGAGAAAACCAGAATACCTAAATAATGAATATTCAGAGTATTTATCTCCGTCATTAATCCCGAATCGCTTGCACGGTGGTTCGCTGGACATCTCGGAGTAGATAAGGCGTTCCAAGGATGGGTGACGGTGTAGGTGGCATCGTTGGCCGTGTAGGGTGGCCGAACACTCGAGTTGTCGGGGGTTGTAGAGGGAGGATGGAAGGTTGCCGCGAGGCGAGCCGAGTTAGCGCCTGCGTAATACCACCTCTGTCTACTTGTCAGCCAAGCAGAGCTGCCACCACCCTGCCCGCTTTTCCTCTCGCCGTTACTCGATAACAAACTCCACAGTACCAGTACTGGCACGGTACTCCGGACCACCGGGTCGCCCGAACATCGCGCCGTTTCCATCGGGAACCGTTTTCACCGGATATCGATGTCCGTGTTTACGCGACAGCGCATCGACGGCCGACGTTCGACTCGGGTTTAACCGGATCTGAACACGATTTTCGACCGGGTGCAAAACGATCCAGAGCTGGATCTGTGGCAAGTCAACGCATCACGACGGTACATCCTTTCGTTTTTCCTGTGACAAATGTCTCTCCTTTAACATTCATAATGCACGTTTCTTCATTTATTCCGATTCGTTACAATTTACGTGACTTTCGATCGGTCGCGCACGATCCAGCGCTGGATCCGCGGCAAGACAACGCGCGATGAGCACCCTTTGACTTTTCTTTTAACAGTTTTCTCTCCTTTAGCAACTCTAACGCATGTTATTTTTTCTTTTTTAATTTATCGTAATTTGTTAGAATTCACTGGAAAGGTTGCATACGATCCGATACTAAACGCGTGACACGTCCGAGTGAACGCGTCACGACGGTAAATCGCTTCGATTTTCCTATGACGAATTTCCCACCTTTCGCATCCCTAACATAACGATTTAATCTATCTTAATTTGTTTAAATTTATTTGTGACTCGTTATATGACGTGAAAGTTTCCAAAGGATCGAACAGATCTAGCGCATTAGAGGCAGCGTTTTTGTTTTGAAACTTTAAAGTTTCTTTCCAATTCGAATGAATGCCTTAATGATCGACGCGAGGAAACGGCATACCTCTCTGCTGATACGCTTGTTATGGTGTATAACTTGTTGCTCGGTCCTGCACCAGTCGCTTGGATCGCTACTGTGATTTTAAATAAATCGCGAGTCGAGTGTTTGAATATCATGTTACCAGCAGCCTCGTACGCTATTCCTGTAATCTATCTATTCTTTCATTTTTGGAAGGCCATTTATGGATTCCCGTTGAGAAGTTCGATAGACGGTGCAAGGAGAGGAGGATCGACGAGACAATGAGGAAGGGAAGAATCACGGGGAGTTTTCCTCGTGTTAGACGAACCCTCTCGTTATTTACGGCTTAGGATGACCGATAGCAAACACGCTCGTTCTATCTTCGATATTTGCTCATTGGATTATACGCTTTCCCTTCCCCCCTGCTTCTCCTGAAGGTCTAAGGAAGATCGAGTTTCTGTCGATCGAAGGTTCAGTGACACGCAAACATTCGCACCTTTGTTGGCATTTGGGAACTCGAAACTCCTTTACAGTTTCAACTTCGACAAAGAAAAGAAAGAGAAGGTAAAAAAGGAAAAACGTAGCTGAACGTTTCTCTCGTTTTCCGATTTGCATACTACTCCAAATGGACAAACTACTCGAAAACTTAACTGCACGGAGAAACTCTTGAGTTGTTCTTTGAAAAAAAAAGAAAAATAAAAATAAAAGAGAAGACGAGAAAATTGGTGTCCATTCAAACATAGCTCGATGATGGAAACAAATTGGCAAGTCTCGGAGACGAGTGTCGTATCTTTACGATTCCGTCGCTCGTTTCCTGTTTTTCATCCTGTGTTTCATCTCAATCGAGAAGTTTAGAGATTCGTGGATCAGAAATACTCCCACGGAAATGAAGTTTCTCCGAGTCCTGGTTCTCGTCATTTCTGCATGCTCCTGTGGAAGAGGTTATTCGCTTTCACCAACGCGTTTCAATGTCCATCTACGTCAGGGGAATAAAAGGTGCACGCGGAGAAAGCGGCAGTGGCTGATCGTCGCTTCGAGGTGAGATCGTCACGGGTTTCAATTTCACGCGTGGAAATATCGTGGGCCGTAACTCGTGTGTTCTTTCTTCTATCTCCTTTCTGGCTTCCCTTCGTCATCCCCCTTTTGTTATTCTCGCACTCCGCGGGGAGAAGTCGATCCCCTCATGACCGAGCCCGCCGACAGATTGAATCTTTCGTTCGCAGATCTCTCACTCGTTGGCAAACGCAGCCCGAAAAACGAAGGGATCTACTCTGGGAAAAAAAGCGGTCCACTTTTCGTTTCAGAGCGAATGCCGCTTTATCGTTGCGTTGTTTCTCTCCCCCTTTTCACTCCTGTCACTATTTTAAAATGGAAATCCGGAATTTTATCGCCGCTTCTTCCGCTCTAAATTCTGTCTCGTTGCCTTCTCTGCTTTTCCGTGTAAGTTAGTGTCCTTTAAAGAATAGAGGGTGGACGTTCATTTTACACGATCGAAAGTTCCATCCTCCACTCGGCTTTAATCCTCTTTCCTCCTTCCGAAAGATTCGATTTCGAGATTTAGCCGGCCGATAAATTGAATTTGTTCTGAGTTGTCCACCGGAAGGGATGTTACCTCTTCGGTCAGCAGAGGTTTTGCCATCGTTTCATATCGCGGTGGGAACGTTTGATGTCGTAAAGCGGCATGTGCATTATGATCGAATTGGTAGCATGCGACCGTGTGTCCACGGAAATCGCGTTATCATTGGAATTCCGGATCTCCTTGGACCGGTTGTCACCGTGAATCGCCATCGAAATCGTTTTCCACGTCACGCCTTTGATCGTGAGCTCTACGCTGAAATCTAAATTCTACGAACCACCGAATTTCCAGCTATTTCTCTGATCACACTGATATCAGACCGATTCCTAGATCCAGTCAGCTGACAAATTGAATTTTTCTTGGCTGTCTCTCCGGCTGAAACGGGCGTTTCCCTTTTATTTATTAAAATCCCTACGATCTGACCGAGGATCTCCTTTCGTTTAACCAATGGCAGATAAATCGAATACAGCAAACAGCTGGATCAAGGCTGTACGGTTTCTTGGTTCGCTTCGAATCGTCTGGAATCGCTCCGAGAATTAAGCAATTACGGTTTCTTTCGACCGGCATTAACCTGACCTCGATCAATTCTCGCTCCCTGCAGCTTCTTTTTCTCGTCCATCTGATTTCAAACTGTCTCTAAAGCTCTCCGTCTCTTTCGTTCTGGACCCGACTAACCGCAACAACATTGTCTAGAGTTTTCCCATTAAAGAGACACGTCGCTGCTGTTTGCACGCGATGCACTGCTTCCTCAAATCACCCTGGGCGGACTCTGCTATTCACGCGAACAGACGATGACACGCGTCGTAATTACGGAATGGTATTTACGTTTACTAGTTCAAGTTCCACTGCACCGTTTCGTTTGATGAAACAAACCATTGTTGTTCCCTGTCACCCGAAAGCTTCCAGCCTTTGTAACACAAAGTCGACGATTAATCGAAAATTCGCTCATCAGATGGCGAAAATCGATCTCACCAGAATCTTCTTAAGCCATTAAATGGCCCCTTACGAAATTGAAACAAAGCCAGAGACACGAACATTTATTATTATTCGTTTGTTTCATACGGTGAGCGATAGAAATATGGCTATTCGTATTAAATAAATTCTTGCTAAATTATACATAATTTACCGAAAATATCTTGTAACTTCTATATCTATTTTCAGATTTATTCAAAACTTTGCCAATATAATCATGATAGTCTAACGAGACTAATGAAATTGCAGAATGTTTCGCACAAGACACACGATACATCGTCGTTTGCTGCCATCAGAAATCTTCGAACCTTTCTGCCACGACTTCGGCGATTAATCGAAAATTCGCGTATATAGCGGCAGCTCTCGTTCTCATTAAGCTTTCTCGTTTTCTCTGACGTTCCGATTGTTCGATTCTGTCTTCGATAGATTTCGTATCTACCAAAAACTCTATCTGCCAAAGACAGACCACCTGGTCTGCTGCCTTCCCTTCGTTTCGATTCCGTGGAATATTTGATCGCGAAACGAAGGAAATGCATTGACTTCTAACGAGCCTATATTTCCTTAGGCAGTTTCCTTTCCTCCTCTTGCTAAGGTGGCGAGGAAATTTCTCGAGTTGCAGTTTACTGGGTCAATGGTGAGTATTATTCGACCGGTTGGTCATTCTGTGACTTCCCTTCGCTTCTTTTATCGATATAGCTGGATGGGAATCGATGGACTATGAAGAAATTGAGAAAGTAATTCTATTCTCTACGATATTAAAAGAATGAGATAGTATTCGAACCCTTGCTGACATTCTTTCTCTGATTTATTAACACTATAATGTAACTTCACTATCATTCTTATATCCGTAAAGTTTGGAACAAATCTGAGAAAATATACAGAAGTTACAATATATTTAGTATAAGCGTATATTTCGCAGATATCAAGAAAATAATTAAAGCAGTTAATCATTCATTGTAACAGTAATAGGTTTCGATATTCAATTCACCGAATTTCTTCATTTTATCATTTCCAGTTTAACGTGGTTATCCGTACGGTAAATTAATTTTTTATTACGTATTAAACGTTTGTAATAAATGTTTTGTAACTTTTATATACATTTTCAGATTGCTACGAAATTTTACCAATATAATTGCGAAAGTCTTTCCCCGTTAAGGTGGCGATGAAATTTCACAATATTTTACATAACACGTACGATATGGATGTAGGGGTTTTCTATGGTGAATTGTTCAAATACTTTCGCGATGTAAGTTTCGCTTTTTTACTTTCATATAGAATTCTTCATCGTTGTGGCCAGGCGATGCTGAAATTTCTCTGTTGTAAGTTGAAGAGATTCCTGGGTATGACTTCGACATTCCATCGTAGTCCACGAGATTCTTTCGTCACGTTATTCGTCGAAAGAATAAGAGAAATATTCGATCTGCCGGCGATCGTTCGGTGCTTTGTTCGCCTCTCGCTGGCGATTATTAAAATTTATTGGTTTATCGAGCATGATGACCCTCGCTCGGCAGAACGTAAGGTCGAAGGATTAAGAAAGGTCGTTAACAGGGTCACCTTTATCCTCCATTGCGTGCTAGAAATACTTGAATAATTCTACGTAATACGTTACATAAGGTGTCGTAACCCGTTTGATGTTTCTGCATGCAGTTTCATCTTCTTTTCCTCTTAGAAAACGATAGAAACAAGGACATTATAAGACAACAATTTATGGAAGAAAATTTTCTTCCGCGATGCTCCTCTGGAATTCTGAAGTCTTTCTGGAATTGCTGACTCATAGCAAATCTTTCGTCTTGAAGTATTCATATTTTATCGAATTTTTAGAAAAAATGTCTCATTTCAACGTAAACTGTAAACGACAGGAGAGGAACACATTTTTATTAATTTGTTGATTTTTAATATCCTTATGGCTCGTTTTAATATAAAACAGCTGAAAGTGGAAAGAACCTGTCAGGTCCAGCCAAAGGCAAAATCGCTACAACAAACGCTGTTTTAATGTTTATATTTATAAATGATATTTTAATACTCGGATAAACGATATTGTCTAAACTATGAGGTGGACGGAAAACTACATTACGTTCAGCCTGAAAATCAAATAAAAAGAGAATACTCGTAGCACAGGTTTTATCGACAATATTATATTCTACTAAATTTTTAAACCGTTCTACTGTAAAAAACGAAAACTGTGATTCATCGTATATTCTTCGTCTACGCACTCCAATTATTTTGTATATTTCTAGAAAGAAATGTTTCTCGTATATACAGGGGATTCCCGGTGGAACGATTCTGTTCTATTTGCTTTTCATTCCGCTTATTAAGCGCGGTCGCAAATTTTGCTCTTGATCCTCTTATCGGATCCAATTCGGTCTGGCGTCTTATCGGCCTACAAAAATTCCTGTCGCGGTGCAAGGACTTCATCCCAAGGAATGATTTCCTTAATCCGCGGCTAGGAACGAGAAAGAAAAATAGAAGGAAAAGGGAAGAGGTCTCGGTAGTCCATTGTCGTCGGCGATTTTAAATCGTAGCGAGTCAATTAATCCGCGCGGTCCTCCTTCCTGAATGTTGAATAACGGCTGCCGACGTGTATTAATTGGAACTCGATGAGAGGATTAAGGACTAAGTGGCTGGCTGACCTTTTCCTCGAGATGTCTACCTTTTTCACCGTTTCACATCGCTGGGTTCTGCTTCCTTCCTCTCTCTCTCTCTCTCATTCTGTATTTTTCGTTTCGATGAACAAGCTATCATTAACTTTTTCTTACCTGGTCGATGAAAATAAGAAGAGAAGAGGAAACGTAAAAATTAATTGCCGATCGAATGTTAGATCGTCGATTGGGACGTTTCGTTATGAACAAAGATGGAGCAGTTTGGCGTGGAAAGTATAAGATTTTGAAATCTGGGACAAAGTACGGCCATTTCTCGAGGAAGATCTCGAGTCAGTAGTAACGAGATACTTCATTCCAGTTCCTATCTACTTTGCTTCTGCGAAAGAATCACGATATTTCTGGATTCAATTGCAGCTTCAATCCGTACAAAAGCCACCCCTATACTTTAACAGATTTCGCTCGAGGACCTCGAACCCCTTTCCAAAGACGCAAACGATTTCGAAGTTTTGCTGGAAAATAATTTGCCAGCTGCTCGCTGAGCAAACATCGACATGCTATCTCAAAGTCGACGAAGCTGTCTCAAAACATTGCCCGGTCGTAAGTTCATAGAGTTGAACTCTTCGTTTCACGATAAACTAGCTGCGGCCGGAAGTTCTGGCTCTGCAGAGAGGAACCTGCCTTCCTGAAAGCGCACGGAATACTGATAGGAGCTCGTGTAAACCTGTAACACTCCCTATCACACCTTCCTCTTTCGTCATTCACCCCAAACACTGCGATTATTCTAGAGAACCACTGTTGGCTGTTCGTAACAGTTAAAGAAGCAAATTTTTCATAATAATAAAAAATACTCTAATAGGATATTCACAGATTATTTCTAATAAACATCGCGATGCCCCGTTGAATTTTCGTTCGGATGAATAGCAAAAAATTTATGGAGCTACCAAAAAAGAAAAAGAAAAATAATAAAATTGTACGAGCAGGATACAGGTACATAATGAGGAATATTATCGTAAGTGGAGAAAATAAAAATAGAACATAGGAGGGTCACGTTATGGTGATAAATACATCGTACTTTGATTCACGGAAATGTCATTCATAAACCTGGTATATCGATTAGACATTCGAGTTAACCCTGCTGTGACATTTGAGTCGTTTTCCATCGGATCGTATTTTTCTACCCTTCGAAAGTTTCTTAAACTTGAGGAAAACATGGGGAAGAATGTATTTATAAAGTTATATTTATAAAGTAACAATCGTGTGCTGCAGATTTTCTTAAAGTTGAAACTGAAGTACAGTCGAGGCATAAAATATTATCACGGGAGCCATAAGCATGATTATTTATGCTGTACGCTAAATTCTTATTAAGTGTGCAATAATTTGTAATTAATATCTTGTAATTTCTATAAATACGTATCTTCGGATTTGCCTGAAACTTCTCCAATATAATCATGATAATCAAGTCCCATGGCGGTGCTAATGAAATTTCAAGATTTATCGTACACATAATATATTCATAGGAAGTGTCTACAAGTGTTCGAATAATTTCGTGGCCTGTGTAAATCCTTCGAGGACCGTGGCAGGGGTTAAAGAGGGGTTGTAGTTACATAAAGACGACGAAGAAGTATACTTGAGCAACCGAGGTATTTAAGCAGCCAGGGTTAAATAGGGGTCGTAGTTACATAAAAACACACTCAAGTGTACTCGAGAAACCAGGGTATCTAAGCAACTAAGGATTAAACAGGGACTGGTAGTTATATAAAAACACATCGAAGTGTACTTCAACAGCCAAGGTGTTTAGTCTCTAGAATAGTCGATGATGAACCTTCTCCCCGTATTGCGAAACGTCGAACGAAAAACGGGGCCGGCCAGGTGGCTGCTACTTTCAGCTGCTGCTAAAACGTGACCCGACACTAGATTATCGGCCGTCGTGATTGGGTATTCGTTCGAAATAAATGGCCGCTAATGGTATTTCTGGTAGGTGTCTCGGCCGATAATGCGCGTATCCGGTGCAGCTAGCATTAAAGCGACGAAAACAACGCGTTGCTAGCCACTTCGTCCGTCTCGCTAATGATTCAACGTTTTAATCGTTCTCGTCAAACTGTCCACGACTGCGAGTGGATCATCGCCGTTTGGATCACGTACCACCGAGATAAGGCATCCTAGACGAGCAACGTCGCGCATGCAGACGATGCAACAACGATGGTGCGCGTCATCGTCCGCTGAGATTCGCCTTGCCTAGAGATTTCAGGTATGAGCCAAATTTTCCTATGAATTCACAGCTTCCAGTGACTTTTGTGCCATGATAAATTACTGATTCATTGTTTACGGAGGATATGGTAGAGGCGGGTTGGCGCTCGTGCGGATATAATATTCGAGGCTGATATATTCGAGCTTTGTCACGAGAAATACACTGGGAAATTTGTTTTGTTGTTTAAGGAAGGAATTATTTTTGCTTGAAAATGATCAAGTTACGTTATGTATACGTTACTGATAAACGGCAGATGTTTATGCAGTTAGAGAAAATCTAACGTGTATCGTATAAAAATTATGTATTTAGTGAATGAAACAAAATTCTTTGTCTGGCTTCTATCTGTTTTTAATAAATTCATAAAATTATGCATTTGCATAAGCATCCGCAATCTGCTTATCAACGATGAACCGGTATTTCTAGAAGGATTTTCTTCTCTTCGTATCTCTATAGATTCTCGTAAAAAGCTGTTACCCAGAGCTAGAGATTTTTAGCATTCTACGTATAATAAATTATTATCCAGAAGATTGGGTATTTTCAAAGAAATCATGCATACAACAAAAATTCTAATATTATTCTGCAATTCGCATCGAATCAAACCGTGATACTTTTGTATTATTCAAGAGCGAGGGGCATTTAATTTTGGCAGAGTATTCCCTTGTATTTTTTAACTACTCTATTTACCATAACTTTTTACCTACCGGAATATTCGCTTGTATTCTTTAACCACTCTATTTACCATAACTTTCTACCTGAAGGATTACGTATTTCAAAAAATCTTGCATTAATACATATTCTAATATTATTCCGCCATTCATATCGAATCAAACCGTAATACATATTACTTTATTATTCAAAAGCCTGGGGTATCTTTCTAACCAAAATGTTTCGGAATTGATCGTAGAGAAACGAAAACATGCGCATAAATTGTCCATGAAGTGTAAACATCTGTGCTCGCGTTCCTCATCCAGCGAAAAAAGGGACGTGTTCGACGAACTGTGATATCGTATCATTGCTTGTCAAGCGCACAGGCATTTCTTTTTTCTGAACGTCTTCCATGTTATCGCAGTCTGTTTTGGTTTTCACTCGGCCGAATAAACAATTCGAGAATCGTAGAGTTCGACAAAGGTCGGTTTTGGGATGTGTTTGGGTCGCGTTATTACTCCTCATTGTACGCAGTTTAGTGTTCGCTCAGCCTTCGAAGTGCGCGTACGTACCATGGCGTTCTCTAAAATTTCTAGAATATTTATAATTACGTTACTTTTATTAACTGTTGGCGTGCCATGCTCGTTTTACGATCGCGGTTACGTGTTAAACCGATATATTTATTAATTTTAAACACGCGAGTGCTGTAATCACAAGGTTTGGCGTACCCTCCGGCAATATCCCGTAATCTGACAATGAGTGAGTAAGCCCGACAGAAATTTTCCAATATTTAATACCATCGTAAACTTTTTATAGCTGTATAATAGCATACGTTATATAATAGTCAATATATTCATTATCGTTATTGAAATCGTCGAATAAAGAGAGCGACTGATCGAAGGGAAAGCGGTATATGACGAAATTTCAACTTGAGAAAATTGTGAATTTAATTAATCTTTAGATTGGAAACATTTTTACGGTACCCTTAAGCTCAAAACGCGAAACTTTCGTGCCCGATGCGTTTCTCAGTAGGCGATACAAAAATTCACGTAACATCTTCGAACGTTCTAAATTAAGGTTATCAGAAAGCTTTTGTGAAATAACATTTTTTGTGAGAAATTCAAGCCTGTCGAGGTAGCCCGGGTATGGAACACTCGCTTTTACAGTTTAAGGGTTAAATTTTAACAGAGAAATCGATGGTCTAGTAGAAAGGTCTATTCTACAGATTGAAACACACCGTTATGTGCATGCAATATTATTTATAAAAATTTAGAAGATCGTAGCAAAGAGTGATAGATAAATATCCGTTCAAAAAATGCACCTGTGCTGCTATTTTCTCATCGAAGCATCGATTAATTAAAATATTTTAATATTAAAAGAATCGTATATTTTCACGTATATTTTTTAATCGTATATTTTTTCTTAATTTGATAGCAAATAATAGTAACTAGGAATAGATAGATAATTAACAATACAAAATTAGATACATTCATTCTCGTTACTACAGGAATTGAATAGAGGCCAATCGGATGAAAAGCGGTAGAAACCATAACTTAAGAAAGTAAACTTTTAATAGAGACATTTGCATGCATTTAAACATTAAAACGCATTGTTACGCTTATTCATAAAGGCCTGAAAATTCCTAAGAAAGCTCCCCATAGTCCAAAACGCTTGCACCACATTTCCATTTCCAACCCATTAATTTAATTATCGCATTTTCATTAAAACAATTGAACATTTCGTTGCTTAACTAAACGACGAAAGCCAGGTATTATTTCCTGTAGAAAAAAAGCAAAAAAAAAGAAAAAGAAAGAATTCCCGCGAATAGGAGCGTTCGTTTGTATCCAGAGAATGCTTTCGAATCGAAAGGAGGCTTTACTCTTGCGTTTTTCGTTCTGCCGATAGTAACAAAGAAATTTATGCGTTCCCATTCGAGGCTTTTATTCAAGCCGCACCTTCCATTTACCCGGTGTACGGATCGAGAGGCGTCCGGTTAACGATTCTACAGTCAACGAAGCTTCGTTCTTCGCCGAGAACTCGGTTAATTGCGCCGATAGTTTCGTTTCATTAGCGACTAAGCTA
Organism: Bombus affinis; assembly: GCF_024516045.1. Classification (NCBI taxonomy): domain Eukaryota; kingdom Metazoa; phylum Arthropoda; class Insecta; order Hymenoptera; family Apidae; genus Bombus; species Bombus affinis. The sequence continues at coordinate 7,245,171 of NC_066355.1, read as the reverse complement.
TCAAATCGTTTTGCCATCGAATACGGGATTTGCTGATCGTGAGTCCACTTGAGCGAAGAATAAATAAACTTGCCGCGAAACACCAATGGTATATGTGCAAATAAGAATAGAAATTTCGCCAGAGCACGTGAATACACGGTTCAACTGCAAAGATAAAGCATCGAGGGGTTTACACCGCACAGGAAACCCCTTTGGCAATCTGAGCTTACCCTCCACGTCGTATTTCCTCCTGTTTCGCATCTTTTTGTCTCGTCGCTGTAATATTTATTCCGTCCTTTATTCTATTTACACGCGAACGTCATCGAAACGATACACCGTCGTCGATTAATATTTCACTCGGTTTCGATCCGATCGGAGGTCGACCTCCGACATTCCTACTTGACACATTACGTAAGAACATAAGAAACATAATTTCATAATCAACTTGAATCGTGGCTCCTTATCCCTCGAGGACGAAACGTTTTAACTCGTTGACTGCCACGTGAGTTTTATATAGTTTGACGTGGGAGTCGTGATACATCGAAACACGCTATATCATGGGATTTAAATTTTGAAAAATATTACACCGTATTTTGTGCAATTTTATCTGACGATGTTATGTAAATCGTTTATATTGGTGAGAATTTTTTAGTCCATGAAATTTGTCTTGTTTGAATCATTCTAAAAGATTTTGTAACGCGGGTTAAGTTGAGAGTGAACGTGTTAATTAATCAACTCTTATTAGTTTTCTTTTATATCTCTATTGAAAGTAAATAGTTATAACGATGTGTTTTATTAGATATATCTTAAGCAATGAAACAGTGTATAGAAAATAAACTTTCAATGTATGTGATTTCCATCGAAATGTTCTAGTAATAACTTTCTCTGGAATGATTTTGCTATTTTTGCAATCTACGCGTTCAAACGATTCGATTAATGTATGTATAATATGTCGTATTTCACAAAACGTGGCTTTGCTAGAAACATGCATATAAAGCGAAAGACAAAATTAATTAATTACGAAATTATTAGTTACGCGAAAGTTATTAGTTTCGTCGTTTGCGGGATTAAGTTTCGATCGTAAGATAAATATTATGTTCGGCGATGAAAGCATTATCGTAGACGAATTACTCGTTTGTTTTTCAGCGAAAGCTATAACGAAAGAAAAATACCAACCGATTTACAAACGCATATTTCGAATTGAAATCTTCTCTTCGCGACGTTTTGTTATTATTAAAGGTATTAAAATATTGCTTCGTTACAGTTTCTCGCGAAACTTTATCAATCTGTGAACTATTTTTAAAAACCGTCATCATCGATCCTAACGGTTTAAACTAACTTTTTATTTTCAACTATGTTGTATTAGGATATTACATTTTAGTGACAAAGAAACATCGATACAAGAAGGACAACAAGAATTTATCAGATTCTACGAAATATCAAAGTTTCATTAAAAATGGAATGTGAAGTTTGCCCTCTGGGAACTTAACTTTTCAGTCGAAACTTATACTCGTGAAATACTTATCAAATAAAATTCAACGACACCAATTTTAAGTTTTAGCAATCTTGTCGTTCAAAAGTGACTGTATGAAAAAGATTACAAAATTTTGTATGGATTTCTTCCTCATATGAGTGTTAGATAGATCGTTCGTCTTTGTTGCTACTATGAGCGTCACTGGACACTGTCTCGTGGAAATAGAAAAGTACGAGCAATATTCGTATTGCTTAGGCTATACGTCTCTGCACTTATGCAACCTTCGTGATAGATGTTATTTGGCACATTATAAATTTATACTAAAGCGATATTCCGCTACTCTGAGCACGATACGTGTTTAAATAAATAACACGACTTACCGTCTAAATGGTTATCGCGTTAAAACAAGTCATGCAGTACGCCAGGAATAAAAATAACTTTTGAATCAATGGATTGCTAAACTCGAAACCGTCATACTTCGTTCCTATTCATTCGCCATCAGAAAATGCAAAGAAAGTTAAAAAAAAGGAAGAAAGAAAATAATCTTTCAGAGGAAAAGTTTACGCAAAATGGACGTCGAAAAACGTTTTTGAACTTTCGGCTAATGGTTTCGAATCGATCTTGCGAAAAGCTTGTCGTATCATCAACGAACGTGCGCGATATTGAAACTCATTGAAAGTTGCTGATTCTATTCAACTTACGTACGAATCTATCGAGCAAGTTTTCCATTGAAGGTGTTTGATCGATCAAAGTGTGTCTTATCTCGGAAGTCAAGGGTGAAGAAAGATCAAGGAAATTTTCTTTGAAGAATAGTCACCTAGGAAAGGAAGTTGGCTTGTCCTTACGGTAAAACCCTTGTTCCTTTAATCTAGATTTCTCGTGAATCTCACACGGTGCAGCCTCTTTTAAAGCTCCGTCCGCCCAAAGAAAAACGGCTAACTTGTTGAATTCGCGTTGAAGAAGAGCAAGCTTTGAACCGGCTTCGGTCTCTTTTCTTTCGCCGTTTCAGAGGCCAGTCAATTAGTCCGTGATATTTAGAAAGCCTCGGCTCGTGCCCGTTTTTCTTCCCTTCGTTCCTTTTTGTTGAACAAACTGTCCTATGTTTGATTTTCGAGTGCTCGAGTTCTACGAATACGAGTTTCATCGGCCACGATATTGTATGCTGACAAATGATCTTCCTTGAAGTTTATTTTGACTAATTGTTTAAGACTAAACGAACAAGATTAATATGATTCTTGATATTTAGTGACGCCTGACATTCGTTTCTTTTAATTAAGTCAATTTGTTCTTCTTTTACCTGATATTGGATAAGATCATTTTTATGCAATTTTATATTTTCATGAACATAACTAAAGAAATGGAACATAAATAGATATTTGTTTCATCTAATAAATGTATACTTCACTGTTAAGAAATACTTCACTTTGAATATTTTATATCGTTGCGTACATTATGAGCATTTTGTGCTCTTCTGCACCTTCGAGTCTCTCGTGAATGCATAAAAATCCACAGTCTGCTTGTAACTAAAAATCACGCGAAAAATCACTTGTCTTAATGCGGTCACATAACAAACGTGGACATACGCGATACAATGGAACGTTGAACAGAAGAATGAATGTTAACGCGTTAAAGAGTGGCAATTTTACAGAAATCGCAGACGATAAGATGACAAATTTCTCCTTTTTTTCGGGGTATGCCGTATTTCAAAATCTCTATGTGTTTCCTTTCCCGTGTGATTCGAATAATAATTCAACGAGGCCGACAATCGCGCGTTTCCAACGCCATAGAGAAATAATTGTTTGGCCCAATTGAATTTGCATCAGAAGTCCGTTATTACCGTAGGGAAAAAACGGCGCTCTTTTTATTCATTAAAAGTTCGGAATCCCATTCGCGACGATACAATTTCGAGAATAACGAGACAACGTTTCTCCTCGTTTTGTTGCACTCCGCGTAGCTTTTCTATAATACTTTCGTCTCTATCTTTTTTCCTTTCTTTTTTTTTGCGCGCGCAACCATCGTTCGAACTGCGATTAACAGAGAGACAGTCGATGTTAACGGTATGGTTGGTGGATACGTTTTTCGAAATCTCCGTTCTATTTCTGCCGATATAGACGATGCTTAACGAAACAAAGGAAACGAGCGACGAGTGACACATTTTAAAGAAAAAGAGAGAGCAGCGGCTGCTCGTCGGTGCTTGAATTCAGTGGCTGGTGGTTCTCCCAGGGTGCTCGTCGCTTTTTATGCTTTCCCGGTGCACGTTCTTCCGTGATATCGTCAGCGTAAAGACCGGATATAAAGATCGAGGATTGGTGTGGGTCGAAAGAGAAGGAACGAGAGACAAAACGAAGATTTCTCTCGATTTGAACATCTGGAACGCGATGTCATCGTGTTTTCAGAGCTGCGATAAACATTATACTGTATATATCAGGTCTGTAAGTATGAAACCGGAATTTGCCTATAGATAGTCCTAGCTGATAATGTAGTTATCGCTAAATTGCGTCATTGATGCCAAAAGTCTTTGTTGACATCTCACAAACATTTTCGACTCAGAACGATACAAGTTTCATACAACAGCATAGTTTGTAATAGCGTTGAACATGTCGAATTTTGTGCCTGGAAACTACGATTTGCGGACAGCATTGTTTTTCTGTTACCATTTGAAGAAAACTGCTGCAGAATCGCATCGAATGCTTGGCGAAGCTTACGATGAACATGCTCTTGGTAAATCACAGTGCTTTGAGTGGTTTAAAAAATTCAGAAGTGGCAATTTTGACGTGAGGAACGAAGAACGTGGATCAGAAGGGTGTGATCTATTATGAGCTGTTAAAACCTGGCGAAACCGTTAATACTGAGCCCTATCGACAACAAATGATCGATTTGAATCTAGCTTTGCGTGAAAAACGACCAGAATATCAAAAAAGGCAACACAAAGTAATTTTGCTTTATGATAATGCACCATCACATACAGCAAAACCGGTCAAAGAAACGATCGAAGCGTTCAGTTGGGAAATACTTTCGCACGCGGCTTACTCACCAGACTTGGCTCCGTCCGATTACTATTTATTTACATCGATGGGACACGCACTTTCTGTCCAGCACTTCACTTCTTACGAAAATGTACGAAAATGGCTCGATGACTGGTTTGCCTCAAAAGAGCGACAGTTTTTTTGGCGTGGCATCCACCAATTGGCAGACAGGTGGGAAAAATGTATAGCTAGCGATGGGCAATACTTCGAATAAAATATTTTTAATTTTTTTCATACAATAAACGTGTATTTTCTATACAAAAATTCCGGTTTCATATTTACATACCTGGTATATATCGTAGTTCTTTTTTTTTAAGATACGATCATTATGAAAAGTAGGAAATTTCATGAGGTTCGATTGCATCGGGAATTTCTCGGATTAGTCAAGAAATTGTGGAATTTTCTGAGAAGCGTTCTAACATGTTAACGTTGTGTCTTCGGAGTCACGACAAGCAGCGTTTTCTAGACATCGTAGTTCTTTCTTTTTTTTTTTTAATGTTATTCAGAAATGTAGAAAATTCTACGATATTCGTGCACACCCAGAAGATTTGATCAAAGTGAAAATTATTAACCAAGAATTTGTAGAAATTGAATTATCTTGAACGCGATACGAGACGATATCGTATCTTCGGAATCACGGCGTTACGTATGTTAGTCTTTTACGAAATGATCATCGAGCAATTGAAAAATTGTACGTGGTTTAATTTGCATCGAGAACGTTTTAGCAGCGTGGAAATAATTAACCGAGAATCGGAGATTTATCGCGTTGAACCGCGTGGAAATATCGATAACGAAATTTGAACTGACTGAAATTTGTCTATTAGGTAAATGTAGCTGTTTATTTAGCTACGTTTACGTCGATTGCGTGCGCTATATCCATGGTCAGTTTAGTAACGCGTAGAATATATAATTTAACGGGTGTCGCGTAAATGCATTCGGAAATTTATTAATCGAAGTTACGTGGCATTCATTTGTATCTACACGCGTCGTGGCATTTCGATCCCGAGGGACAGCGTTCCTCGAATTTACGAATTATTTCAATGACTTGTTAAAAGTCGAAGTTCATTCAAGAATTATCAGTCGACGTCGCTGGCCGATGAAATAAGTTTCGTCCTGACAGCAAGTCGATCTGCTTGCAAACGCGCACTGCCTTCAAATTCCAGTCTCTTGTTTTCGTTTGTCACGGTCTTTAACGTATTTCTCGGGAAACTTTTATGAATTCGTTTTACGTGGATTTGATTTTTTTTTTACGAAAAATCATTCGGTTAATTTTCATGTAGTGTTTCCCCGTTTCGTTCAAACAATCTTTAACCTTCCTTTAATTTCCTTTTTGTTACGGATAATCATTCGATCAACTTTTATGCAGGATTTCTCCATTTCATAGTTAATAATCTTTGACGTTTTAGAAATTCGTTTCACGCGGGTGTGGTTCTGTTTTTTACGGAAAATCATTCAGTTAAATTTTGTATAGGATTTCCGCATTTCATTCTCAATAATCTTTGATGTTTTTTGGGAAAATATCGCGAAACCATTCTTTGGTCAATTTACGTTTGCAGAATAAAATTTCATAGATCTATCGGGACTTAAAATTTATTTATACCGTTCATACGAATATCCAGTTACACGTGGTTTAAAATATAATATCTGGCGTTTGTTACAATACCGGTATATTTTCAATTTCTAAACTATATATTCCGAATACTTTTGTGATATGAAATTTCATTTGTTTTTTCACTATTGTTCTAAATGCAATTATATCTGTAAAGTCAACCGTTTGCTTTATTTTTGGAACGGGCATACCGTCGCTATCGACGAAGCTTAAAGGTCGGAATTATACCGGTGTCCAAATATTTCTATGATTTACAGAATCCGATTTATTAAAATAGCATGCATCGTTTGTTAAGTACATACATTTCGATTGCTTAATCATCCGCTAAAATGGAATGTATAGCGTTTAAGAAGAAACGATCGGTACATCGACGTGATTAAAGCGGAAACGAAGAATTGATTACGAAAGGGGAATGTTCCCATTTTTTATTTCGCTAAAATCGAAATTATCCCAGGGCGCACGTAATTATCGTAGGTGAAAATGTATAAGCAGGCATAAAGTTTTTCCATAGTTGCTTTCCACGCAAGCATGGCAGCAACAATGAGATTCTCGTCTCATAAGGGAATTATCGCGACAATAAATAACATAGATAATGGCGAGAGAATGAGAATACAACGACACGCTTGCACATCGTTTTTACAAAGCGGCGAGAAACTTTACAACTGGGAATTAGAGGCGGTCATCGCCGAAATTTCCACGTGCACGAGCTCGTTGCATAATCGATACAGCTATTCTCTGCCTCTTCTACGATGATATCGTCGCACCGTTACGAAATTTTCTGCGCGTATTACGTAAAAAAAAAAAAAAGAACGATGTAACACGACCTATGAACCCTTTGTGGATCAAATAGATAACTCTATGTGCCATCCTATTTCCTTTTATATCTCCGTTCAATTTACATTAAGGAGAAAACTTTATTTCGAAAAAGAGTCTCCAAATATGAGCACTTTGATCGAATTGTAACAACATCATAAGGATTTTATGAAAATGTACAAGTTAATTGCAACGATCTCTCGTATAATTGGGAAAGTTAATGTAAGTTAATAAATAAAATCTGTCGTGCAAGTTAAAACATAAAGGACACTTGTCTCAAGTAACAAAGTACGTGAAAAACAATCTTAAAAATAAATAAAATGGAATACGAGCTTGTAAGAAAATAAACAAGCGTTAGTTTTTAACGTTAACGTTCGCAAATAATAGACTCAGAAGTTTAGAATTTTACATCGGAGAAAAAACAAGGAGAATTTGAAAGTTGAAAGGCGTGCACGCTTTGTTCCATAGTTTGACAGAATTATTCTACCGTAGCACCATTGATCGATTGTTTTTCATTGTTCTTTTCTCTTTTTTCTTTTCTTTTGTTTTCTTTTTTTTTTTAAGTGTTATCTTTAAACGAACTATCATGCATCTAAGCGAATGGCATGTGTCTAAAGCGTATCTTCTCTTTCTCGTTACTCCGGTTTCTTTTTCCGTTCTGTTTCTGTTTTCCATTACCGCGCGATTCCAGGGAACAGACGGGCCTTTTCGAACTCGTCACAGTAATTATCGATGAATCGATCGTAGGAAGTGCATCGAGCACCAAACAGCCACCGCCAGCCGAATTACAGGAACGTGGTCGAAAGCATTCATCGATCATCACGGTTATGTAGGAGTGTTTTGACGTGGCGTAATTCGTTGGGAATAAATGCGCGATATCGTAAAATAGAGCTCCGTGGATACGATGCCGACGAAATATTACGGAAGTTTCTTTTACGGAGAATTTTCTGCCAAAAGTAGCTCGATGCTCGCTGGTAATCGCACAGAAGGCGATGCTTTCAATAACGCGCACGTGGAATATTATAATAATTAAAAATATTAAAAAATAAGGAAATTTGAACACAGTTCAAAAGTAGATTAATTCATGCAGAATTTAATAACCAGAGAAGCATTTAAACACAAAGGAAGTACAAAGTAATTTAGACGGGGGAAAGTTAATTAGAATTAAATCAACATTGATTGAAAAGTTATTGTTATGTACAAAATAACGACGTCAAAGCTCGTGCATTATGGTAGAATGAACGAGGTCTTCTTTCTGATTAGACTGTCTATATTTTGTATTTAAGTGTTGCGGAAGTATACGGAACGGAAAATAAGCGGAAATAGAGAAAATGTCTAACATAGATTCCTCGTTGTATTATTTATTTGACGAAACAAATTTTTATATACATAAGATTACATATGTGGCTTATTTATGCGTGTAGATTCTTTTGTTATGTTTGGGTTTGTCGTTTTATCAATCATCATGTTGTTTGTTATTATGTTAATATTATGTTAATATCACGTTGCTTTGAAATTATGTTTGTTTTCGAAAAATATGAATTTACACAAACATCCGAGATCCACTCATGATGTCGACAGTGCGATACATCTTCTTCAACGAAATTTCCGCAATTCGTTAAATTCGATCTTGAAACTTAACAAATACACTCGATCTAACTCCAAGTACTATAATAGCATGTACATACTTGTTTCGAAACTCATTCACTTTTCTTCTCGTCTCGCCACAAACTCAAAGCTTCGTAAACACAAACCTCCAACAAATTCATCACCCGTTAATCGTCAAACGCATCCGGGATCGCGACAAATTTCAAGGCCGTCATTTTCTGCTCGTCTGAACGGAGTCGAGCGTTCATCGATCATTCGGAAGTTAAATGCATCGCTGCGTAAGCTCGGTGCCGTGTAAACTCCATGCAATTTGACATTGCGCCGGGGAATCGATTCCAGGTAACAGGGAGGTCGATGTCGCCTAGTTATACGTTGTTGAAACGACATTTAACCCTCTAGAAATTCAACGTCAATGTCTCGTTTCGTGAACGTCGTCGTCGTGTTTCCTAGACGTCGTCGTCTTGTTTCAAAGACGTCCCTTTCCCTAATCCTATGCTTTCCTCTTGCCTCGCTTTTCGCGACATTGTAAACCGGATGTCGTTGTTCCATTGTCGAAAGTCGGGACACGCTTTTCACGTTCGATTAACCGGGACACGACGACGCCAACCCTGGAATAATGGATGCTTGGAGTTCTGCTTCTTAAAGTGGCCCACTGTGCTTTCGCTGTTGAACCTTCACGGACCTCACCTTCTGGCAATTTCGTGGACGGTTAACAGGCTGTTCGTTGCACACCGTTTAAACTGTCCTTTGATTAGGCGAACGGAGAACCGAACCGGAGCAACAGCAGACAGTTTGTTTCTTCCAGTGGGATCGGGTTTAGTTGGGTAGTTCGTTCTCGTTTTAGAATTACGCTGGTATTATGCGGTTTTTGGCTAGAGCGCGGCATTGGAATTATAAAGTTATAATAGTCGTGCTAATTAGTTAACGAAACGCGTTTAAAGTTAGACTACGGGAGCGGATAGGACGTCAAAACCGCCGAATAACGCATCTGCCCGCGAAAATTGATTAAAAGTACACGGTTGGTCGTGAGTATTAGGACACGTACGGAGCACAAATTACAAGCATAATTGAACTAACTGATACGATTTATTTAACTATCGACCAATACTGCTTTTATTATTAGAGAAATTTTAGATGTCCTGGGTCACAGTTTATTAATAGAAGTTTCCTCGTATAACAGTAACGAGTTTGATAATGAAACAGGTGATCTAAATTTGAGAAATATTTTTACTTTTAATGGCGCTTTAAAATACTAAATTTGACCGATACCACTATTATTAGAGAAATTTTAGTTCACGTAAATCACCAGATTTATTATTACAAGTTTTCTCATATAACGGTAACGAATTTCGTAATAAAATAAATTACGTAAAGACAAGTACTATTTTTACGGTTACTTTAAAATACTAAAGACCGACATTAATTTTATTATTAGAGAAATTTTCGAAGTTTTAAAATAAGTGATATAAATCTGGCAAGCGAAAAGTTACCGTATCATTCTGTTGAACATAAAATTTGAACATCGTAAAAGAGGAATCTGTAACATACAACTTGCATATCGTTAAATAAATCATTATGCAAGAAAATCCAGCCATCATTTCTCGGAATCTCATTCACGTTTATCGGATTTTTCAACCAGTAACATAACGAACATAGTTATATGTATGTTATACGAGTGTAATTTATGAAACTCGCTTCAAGGTACGTCGCACATTTTTCACATTCGATGCATTGTTGTTACACGTTTGAATACGGTTTCAAGCTAAATAAAATGTATGTTATCCGTGGAATGAGCCGCGGAATGACGACGTGACTTTCGGAAAGACGTTTCTAAATTTGTCATCTCACGGTGGAAGGTATGAGCGTGAATGTAGGAAGAAAGAGGAAGTTGAGTATCGAATAGACATTGGATATTATCATAGAAATAGAGTTCTTGACGGTCGAATTTGTCCAAATTTCCAAGTGCACGTAGTATCACGTTGTGCTAATTCGAGTCTTAAAAAATTTTAAAGCATTTTTAAATGGAACGTATTTTCTGAATGTTCCGTCGTAGAAATTGTCGTAAAGTGGGCAAAAATTGTTCTACCTTTATATAGTACAGAAAGTTTCAGAAATTTTTTATTCTGAACATCGCGTTTCAAATATATTCTTTCGTTGCTCAGGCAAATAATTTTTGAAGGCCCTTTCTGATAAAAACTTTTTAAAACAAGTCCACTCTAATTCGTTTCGAATGTACACTATATCGAATCGAGCCGAATCGAATTGCCAGGTGAAATAACACTGTTTACTTTAAAAGAATCGAAAACTCGGCCAATGAATATTCTTTTGCGTTTATATTCACGCAGATTGCATATAGAAATGTTTCTAAAAATTATGGAAGCGGGAATTCTATCTTGCAGATATCGCTTTTTCCATTCTATTTCCATTCAATTTTCGTTCAATTCCATGTTTTTTTTTTTTTTTTTTTTTTTTTACTGTGTATGAGTTGCACCGGATGCCCAAATACTTAGGAACGAAAGTGTAATTGGTCGAGACTGCGGCAGTTGAGTTAAATACGTTAATCGTACGCGAATTTTATATACTTTACCGTGGAAATGATAATAAATTGGAATACAATGGAGGACAAAGGAAAGTTTATGAAAAGACATCATAATTGTACAAAATGGATTTATATTTAATAAGAGCAACGAATAAATATAATATACACCACAGAATAAATACAGGACAGCGCAAATTACCAACATGGTAAACAACTTTTAGTAGAAAAGTTACTAAAATTCGTGCTGTAGCAATGTTGAACTTTCCTTTATCCACTACTTATGTACCATAATATTTAATTTTTGCCAAGTATTATATTATATTTGCTCTCTCTCCAACCATCTTTTCTAACTCATATTCACGTTGTTTACAACTTTTTAACCAATGAAATTTATTTTATTTTAATGATTCTAAAAAATTTAATAATTTGGTTCACCGATGACCAGCGTGGCGGCCAACGTGTAAATGATGATTTCTTCGAGGACGAAGCGTATAATGGAATTTTCCGTATCGAGTGGTAGCAATTTCTCCATTATACGCCAGCGAAAAGTGGTCTCTGGAAAAGTGGATTGGTCGTCGTTTTGGCTGATTTTCCGCCCCAGTTCTGGCCATGCACGCGAATGGACGCTAGACTATTGCCTCGGATTCGCGACCAATTATTGCGGTCCTCGAGGTAATTCAGAGCAGCGAGTATGTTCGCGCGTTACGCATGCTCTTAAATTTATGACGACCCGCAAGGTGCCAGTTGGCTGGGTCAATTTGTCACGAGACACTGGCCGAGCTCCAGCAATCTTTTTACGCGGTTTCTGCATGCGGCGTACTCTGCGAACTTACGTTCTCGTGCGGTGCAATCGTTTCGTCGTTTTGCCTTTCCATCGTCGGTGCGCGATATGGCGTTTGAAAATGTTTGATTAAATCAACTTCGCACGGGGACTTGAAATGAAATAGCCAGACAAGAGCGAACCTTTGACAACATTTTTACCTCGTTGAAGGAAGAAATTAGAAAACGCTCGGGAACTTGACAATTTGGAAGTTGAGAAGGTCGGATGATTGTATTTGAAATGGTTGATCAGTCTGCCATTAGAATATGTAATTTGGCAAACAATTATCGATAATGCTGTACGTTTTGAGTACTCGCGCAGCTATTTTCAATTAAATTTATCTACATGCTTGAGGTTAAATCATTATTAATTAATATTTGATTAACTGCATCGTCTAAATTAATGAAACCTCGGGATGATCCTGTTTATTTCTAAACGGTTAAACGGACATTTGGTATTAATATCGTGTACAGAAATCCTATAAAGTTTCTCATTCACAAAATTTCAATATCCACGTTTTGTTAACGTTTCTATCGCCTTATCTCTAGAGAAATATCTGCTTTTGTTCCGCGTTCTTCTAGCGTTAATTTAACGTTAATATCGTATACGTATGGAAATCATGAAATTTAATTATTTCATTGAAATTCTTCTTTTTTTTCACAATTATCTCACATCTATCTCCGTTACGTCTCTTGTCTCTTGTACGTGTCGCGCAATTTCTTCTTCCTTCATTGTTACCTCCTAACGTTATCACGATGGCCGCGATGTATGAAATTATTCAAGAATGGAAAAGCGCGTGTAGCGTTCCGGAAACCGGTTCCACGGCGAACTACTAAAGTTCCTTTTCATTAAATTGAATCCCCGATTCCCAGGTTTAATCTCGTTGTTCGTCTCAGCCCAGCGAACGAAACGTCGCGTTCGTGAAATTCTTACACGCATTCTGTACGTGATTACGACTCGTTCAATGCTGTATTCTGACCGTCACGACGATATGTCGTGTTCTCCGCGTTTTGCGACCATCAGATGCAAATTGTTCGCGTTTATTCGTCCTTCGTGGAAGGCGGGTGTCAGACAACGATATTTCGCGTATCGCAACAGTTACGCTCTTACTCCGTGGAAAATTATTCGTGTCTCGGCGGTGATTCTTAACTCGCTTTCCTATTGTGATAATTAGTCGTACTACGGTTAATTGCAATGTTTATTCATTTATGGAAAGTTTGCAGTTATATGCAAAAATGCACGGAGTGCGCGTAATGTGCAAGACACTATGTGGTAGTTTCGTGGTACAATTAAAGTTAGGGAAATGGTCCAAAATAGGAGAAAAGGCGAAGAACGATAACATTACTTCGGAGAATGCATTTGCTGAAATTTTGTTCAAGTACCGAGGCACTCGAAAGAGCAATTGAATATGTCCATTTGGAAAAATTCGGATATTAATCGCAAACTCTGGTAATATATTTTTGATTAACACGTTGTCATCAACATATTATTTCTTGAACCGCATTTTTTCTTCATCAGAAATTTCTTTATGTTAGTTAATCGTGCTTGTTCAAGAGCAATGTCCACTGCTTTGTTTGCCTCTGTAAATTATTTCATTTACACGTGTTAGAAGTTATAATACAATTGTGCCAGAAGCACTGATTGAATAATTGAATCGACATAATATATGCATCAGTAGCATCACTTAAATAATTGAATCGGTGCAATATATACAGTTACTCACATTAATATTCAGAGGCCGCACTATCTCTGTATACATATGTTGCTTTGGATACGGCAGACGATTATTTAAATATATAGAACACGTAGAATATTCCACGTAAATGATTCATATTTTTTAAAATAAGCAACATGATATTTAAATTATCCCATCCCGTACAAAGCAACGAGAGATAGCGTTATGTCCGGATATTAATATGAGCAACTGTACTATGTATTTTGTATAACGGTGAATTATCAAACACCAGGTCATATCGTCCACGTGAATCGTTCAACATTTGTAAAATTATTTCTCGCACCTGGTTTTGGAAATTTTTCAAAATGAATGAAAATTCCATGAACAAAGAACGCGTATTACTGGTCCAGGAAGACTATCGTTAGCGACGGCAGGTTATCGATGAGGAACCCTGAAAAGAGAAAGTCCGACGGCTTTCCGGGAAAGAACGTAAACTAGGAAGCGATCAGGTGCACGCGAAAGCTTATGGTGTATTTATCGTAGTGTTAAGAAGAACTTTAAACGCCTCTAAAGCTATCGTGCTTTTATAAACACGCGTATCTTCCCATCAGGTGATCGAAACGTACACCTTTGAACATCGAGTTTAGCATCAACGACTTTCTAATAAAAGCCACGTAAAAAAGATTTAATTTTAATTATAACCTCCGTTGCAAGATATCGTTAATAAAGTTGTATTATTAATTATATCAGTCATCGAAAAGCGTTTGTATATATTGGTTGTTAATAAGATTGCTAGGAGGAACTTGATTGGTTCTTAAGTCTTACCAATCTTTTATCTAATTACCATAAGTCCTATTGTCTTCTGATTTATGATCTATATGGAACAATTTATATTTTTCCGTATAGATAATATGTCGTTCGTTAATACTTCATCAGAGTCAATGAAAGTTCGCCTGCCTGTATTTCATTAGCGTTTTCCTGCGAAAAGGGAAATAATTAATGATTCCGCCGATTGTGTTACAACGTTCCATTGGCGCTGTCATTTAAATTCAAACATTTTATCGTCGTATTTCTGTATTTGTCGCTGATCACAAAGGGAGGTCGCGTAATTTAATAAATACTCGAAGTCAGCTACTTGTACCGGTAATTATCACTGATTAGTACCGTATAGTTCGAATATCTATCTATTTGACGCGTGGTCACGAATAATAGCCAAGTAATAACGTCATCTATTAATTTCCTTTGAAGGACGCAGCGACAAATTTAACCCTAGCATGGCTGAATTAAATATCGTTTATTTCAAAGTGAACTTGACTAGTCTCTAGCAGAAAAGTATCTAATTTATCGACATCGAATATCTCGGCTCGTTTGAAAGATAAAATTCCAATTTATATTTCTGATTTGGTAAGATTTATGAGTAATCCTTACGAAACTATTGGGGTGGCAATAATATTAGATAATTTGGTAAGTTCATGGCGTGTTTGAAATTTGAAAATGATCATTTATTATAAAGTTGCGTGAAACGACGTAGTACCGAACTTTGACAAATGCCTCTATTCTGTTTGCAATAATAACACGTAAATGATTAAAGTACTTGCGATAGCGTGTATCTCCTACTTGAAAAATCACGATTGATCTATGTTTTTCCAAACTCGTGCATTATAGTGTCTGTGCTACTATATATAACATTGTATATCACGTTAAAAGAAAAGTTCATCTGGAAACGGTTGAAAAATCTGCTGGAATCCGGTATCCCCTTCGTATTGAATGAAATCATCCGCCTTTAGAGCCATAATTCATCCAAGAACAGGCGCAGTGATACCACATTGAGCGCGGGATTTGAATTTGAACAAACGGAGAGCGAAACGAAGCTCTCTCGATGAATTATTATTTTCAAGAGACACGGAATAGTTGAATAATAATCGATTTCGATTATCCTCTTTTTCTCGATTGCCTAGGCTTGGTATAAAATCTGAATTATTGGCCGTATCGATCACGGAAATCGTCGCGCTGCTCGTATAATCCGCTCGCTGCTCAGCGCCCTCGGCTCATTGTTTAATCGAACGATGCGACGAAATTACCAGGCCGGCTGGTTATCATCGTTACGCCGTTGAAAGTCACTCATCGGAATAATTAACGAATAATTACGAGTGGAAAATCGTCGGACGAACAAACGACGTGTCAACGGAGCACGTTCGTTTCTCCTGTACTTGAAACGAATCATGGTTAACGAGGAAAAATAATCGCTTGTCGGTGGTTGGTTTTGTCAGTTTCTTTCGATCAAATTCGTCTAATTACTACGTCTACGTATTTAATTAATTCGTCTAATTATTACGAAATCACACGTAATACCGGATGATGGAGGCTGTCACAAAGTTCTCGCTTTTTTCCTAAAGACACTTCATATCGAGTAAGTGTTATAAGTAGAGGAGGGAAACGAGAGAAATATGTCGTGACGTGGACCTTACTGAAAAATGTTTCAACGAACCTGGTTAAAAGGGTCCGGACGAGTATTAGGCGAGAATAAATGACGGAAATAACGCGACGTTGAAAATAGCGTTGAATCTTTCGGCGACGATTGTTTGTCAAAATAAAAAAGGAAAAGGATTTTCTAAACGACAGTCGACAGTTGAGCCTTTCCAACTCTGAATTTTGCAACCGGTATAAATATACGTGTCTATCGATTCGTATTCGATCTGGCTCGTTTACACAATAAGTGGAATTTTACTTGTAAATTTCTTCGAAGCGAAATTTTATTTTTCCTGAGAAGCCCTGTAGACGTTTGAATTAAAAGGTAATTGTATAAGGTAACGAACACTTTGACGAGTGTGGTAGAATTTTTTCAGACTTGTTGAACATCTGGAACAGTAAAATAGTTAGGGATTGATGTAAATGAGTCAGTTTGTTCGTAAAAAGTGTAAAAATATGTTTAGCCTAGAAGGGTTAATAATAAGCCAGTTTACGAAATTACAAATTACAAACTTTATGTTCGAAAATGTTTATCTTTTTTTTCAATGATACGAAGCTATAAAGTTAATTATCGATTTAATGGAAAGGGATATCAGGGTGGCTGCGAGTATTAACGACGTGAAAATTCTTCTCGATCACGTCATAAAGAATATCGTATCTTCGGGACACAATTATTTAAAATTTCATTACGGACGAACGATCCTTTACAAGAATGAATCCGTAATTGTTGCGAAACATCGGCAGCGTGTAACGTGAAACGGGCAATTATTTAAAATTGAGTTAACGGGACGAAGCAATTTTTGTAGATTGAATTAAACGCGAGAATGAAACGTTATAATGCGATGTGTGCCAACACCAGGCACCGTTTTTCCATCAATGCAATTTATAACGCTGCATAGTCGTCCATAGTGATTCAATACATTTCTTTGATATTTACACTGATTCGCAAGATACGCGATTGGAAACGTATAACTATAATTTTAATTGAATTATATTCACGCGGAGAATCGTATATTTATTTCCATAAAATTGAGGGGCAATTTTTTGTTTTACGGCGAACGAGTTGCCATTCTCACTTTTTACAATGATTACGATTCATTAGTATTTTAAAAGCAGGTGCGTAATCTAGACAAAATTAAACAGATAAATGTTTACAAGAATGAAACACGAATTACCGAGAAAAGTGATAATTTGTAACATATTATTTTTAAATAATGATTTTTTTAAAGATATTTTTAAAAGAATGATTTTTCGAAAATCTATTCGCAGAGCCATACTCGTTGTTTACAAACACAAATTCCTATCATCTGTAATAATATCCGAGATATTCCAGAAAATATATTTTCAATTCCGAATTTTAAAGGCTGTTTTCACCCTCTCCATACAGAGGATTGCCGATCAAGAAATATGGATCACGATATTTTTCCAGAATAAAACCCTTTTGTTTTCTATTAAAAGTAACATCTCCAAAAATTACATGAAAATCGGTAATTAAGAGTTGGCGAGTTTTCTTTGTTAGATGGTTTCGAAGAAGTTTGTGCTATGAATTTTCATGACAACGATCTATAATTACATATTATGGAGAGATTATAGGAGGGTGAAACTCCTTGCAATTATAAGGGTCGTTGAAACAAAGTTACCCGATTTATTCTCCCTGGACACGAATAATTAGAACAGTTGACCGGTTAATAACAGGTAACAGCTGGTAACAGTATAATCTGGGGATTGCTTACAGATACGTTGCGAAGATAGATGTAATTAATAGGGAGCACGATAAGCACGATAACCCTTTATCTCTCCTTACGACCAGTTAATAGGTTTAATAGTAATAATCGATGATGGTATTGTGCAAACCTCGATGCCTGTAGCAGGTGTCATGGTGGTTAATCGAACTGTCGTCTGTGTAATATAAAGTTATAAGCATCGATGCTAACCATAAAATTCAGTAAAGGTGAAATAAAATTGTCCTATATACATACTGAACGTCGTGATTAAATTAGATTATCAGAGAAACGATTAATTGGCCAGAATTATCTGCTCGTGCAGGATAATGAAAAGAATATTTTTTTAGTAGCTTATGCAATAACAATGGTAAAAATATGAATCGATGACTATGTATTAACCCATAGAATCTTTTGTCATATAAATTCTATTGAGAAGATTTTTCACGAATTACTTAGAATATTCTGATGATAATTAAAGAATGGAAGAACAATGGGAAATTTAATAATACGAATATCCAAATTTTTAGACAAGAAAGAGATTTAATTCTGTAATATATGAGATTTTTATTAATAAGCTTGGATTATAATACAGCATACACGAATTCTCTGCAGTCTATGCTACAACATGTGATAATAATTAATACTCCAAATGATAATTTTTCTCATTGTTTGCAAATGTTCTACTATATATGGACCGATGTGCAGATATCGTACGGAAATAATTCATTAAAAAATTCTATCGTGTTATCGAAAGTGGTCGGATGTATCGATGCTATACACATTTCAGTGTTTCTGGAAAATTATTTTCAAAATGAAATGTCTATATTGGCCGGCAATGCGTGGCTTCGAAATTTTGCGAATTAGTCCCTACAGTGGGACAGAGCGACCACGCGATCCACTTTACCTTCGTAATTCCAACACGTGATACAACTTTACGCGCGTATACTTTTTTTCTTTAAATAAATTAGACTGCAGTATATAGCGTTGCTTCGTGCGGAACGGAATTCTGAAATTAATTTTAAATGTTTACGCGCCGATCGTTACCAGAATAACTGTGGAAACAGTTTCTGATGTAATAATGAAACAACATTATTCTTAAAAAGGAGATGATTTTTGCTAACCTGCGTATATTGATTCCACGAAAATATAAAACTATTTTCTTGATCGTTGTTTTAGTTGGTTGTCATTTAACTGTCTACTACGCGAAACGGACTGGCCAGGAATAATTTCTACCCTGTGCGTTTCGAGGTAGTTTTTTGAGAACAATTATCACGATCATGTTCGCTCTATCTCTCTCTTTCTCTCTGTCTAACTGTAGAATATTTATTCCACGTACAAAACGCTGCTATCCTGCTATAGAATTAATTATGGGAATAATCTCGATACTTGTCGAAGCGTAATTACATATAGAATTCCGCATATTGTTACCGGTACGTATCGAATTTTAATTATCATCGCCAATATTACAACGTTTCAATAACAATATTTTAGTTGCCGATTACAGTCAAGTGTTCACCGCGCATCATTTCGTCATTTCGATACTATTGACTCGTCCTTACATAGCGTTTTATTTGTTCCTCGATGTTTCGATGTTTATCAAAAGCACTGCTTTTAATTGTTACCAGAGATAATTAAATTCGATGCGATTAAATTTACTTGCAAATAACTTCATTAGTATTAGTATAGGTAGCAACTTGTATTATGGTCTTCCTTCTTCCTTCTTTACTTTTCCACTGCGTAGATACCTGTTTTCAAGTATATTCAAGAAGACATAGAAACTTTCCAGTGTAATTCGCGGAGACTTGCATCCACCTGTTCTCTCTCACCTCGACGAATTTTCTAAAGGTAGAAAACATACTCTGAATATTTTCGCAAAATTTATCCTATACTTATATTTATCCTATCAACTAGACGTATTTTGCGTACCATCAAAAATTCTCTAATAATAATGAAGATTTTCGCCAAACCAATCCACGTAGAATAATAACAAAGGAATTTCTTTGCTATTAAACGAATCATAATGCGAGTGGTTTGAAAAACCAATCGTACACGCATCGAATAAATATGGGAAAGATTACTCTTAATTATCGATCATTATCAACATCAAACTACCCCTTTGTCCATCATGATGTCAACAAAATTATCTCCACCCCGCAATTTTTTCTACCTTTTTCCGAACAGAGAAAAATATTCTAGCTTGGAGCTCCATATCGTTCCACCTGCTTTTTTAACAGACGAGAGTAATAAAATCGCATAGAGGAAATCTGCCGCTCTCTTAGTTGCGCCATAAAGTATGGTTTGCATTTTAAACGAAAAATAATGCAAATGAGCCGGCGAGTTTGGACGAGTAGTTGAAGCGCGCGCCGACACAAAATTTCGCCCATGGTTACGAAAGTTTACACGCACGGGAGAAGATCTCGAAATCCTCGTTTTGTCTCGAGACGAGCTTCTGCTTTTACGCATCTTGCCATCGTGCTATTTGCTTCTACGAAGCTTTTACGTGTGGCACGATCGAGAAACGATTGGCCACCGCGAAGAAAACATATATCGTCCAATCTGTGCATCAGCATCGAGGTGCGGCTCCCACGTTCGATGAAATGCTGGTTCGTGATCGGTAATACGTTAAAAGCGAACGTTGAATTTGTTATTCATGAGCGGGTCGTGTCGCGCCACCTTTCAGTCTGCGTTCAGGCTTAATTATGTTGGAAAATCGCGATTCTACGCGTTTCCATTTCGTTATTATAGCTTTTCTTTGGACCAGATAGAGATCGGAGGAGAATCGCAAGAAATCGAGCAACTTGATTAATATGTAAATAGAACGCTGAGAATTATAATGGTGTAGGCGTTATCAAAGCTTTTGAAACAGTTGGAAGAAATTACGTAGGTAACACGATAACATTAAGTTGACGTAAGATATTAGGTTGTCCAGAAAGTTTCTTTCGCTTCGTAAGGTGATAATAGCTGAACAACAATTTCTGTTTTATATTATTTTATTGAATTAGGTGTGATCCATTTCGTTCTATTTCTATTATTATGTTCGTGCATAATTCAATAAACCAATATAAAACAAAAAACATTGTGCGTCTATTATTTCTTTATAAAACTAAAGAAACTTTTCGGACAACCTAATACTTAAAAAATTGGGAGATTTATATACACAAGGAAATTGTTATTCCTAAGAGATTTGTAAAAGCATTGCAATCCGAATAAGAGTTCGCTTCTTCTTTCCTCCTAACCTGTTAACAGCTTTAAGTTATCTCAAGTTTGCGAGCATTCGTCGCGTTTTTATAATACAATAACACGTTCTGAGGTTTGAAGAAAGTCTGCGAACTTTTAACCGAACAAGCAAGCAAAAAGCATAGGAAATCAAATGGAAAAGGCAAAGAAATTCTCGAGGGTGTAAATAAATAAAAATTTCAATGGAACATCATAGAGAAATAGGACGAATAGCGTTAATAAAAGACCAAAGCAATAGATGAAACGCGGAGTCTCTCGAAGGAGCCTAGAATCAATATCTTCCAATCTGACAAAAGAGCAGCGGCTTCTGTGAGAGGTGTTCAGTTTCCAGAAAGAATCTGATCTTCTCGAATTTCCCATTAACCACGAAGCTGCTGTTTTTTCACGTCCTGGACACTTCCTACCGTCCATCCTCTCACTACTACAGAACGATGAAAGTATTTCACGTAAACCTTAGAACGAGAATAAGGTACGAGGTGTGAAATGTATGCGACCTGTGGATACAGATACCGCAGCTGCCTTCACAATATCCCAAGTGTGATTGGGAATCTTTCGATGCAAATAATAATTTGTTTGGATTCGCGGTAAAGCAAGAGAATACGGCCAAGTAGATACGGAACTCACGTGATCAGACATGGAGTAAAGCGGCTGTACGAGACGCTAGAGCTTCTGTTACGCAATAAATCAGGGTCTACTGTTACTTTTTACATTATAACGTGCGCTTCGAACGAATTCAGAATTTTTACTGAGCTTTTCATAGAAATAAGAGGCAGCTCGTTACAATATTAAAGGTTTAAACAAGAATTTAAAAAATCAGCTTTCTAGAATAGCACGCTCAAGTAGAAAGGTTATATCCACGGGTCGAATACTTTTTGGAGACAGGGTCGTATTTGGTGGAGAATTCACGATCCACGGGAACCGAGTTACGTTTCAGTTGCGAAGTTGGAGAAACGTGGAGTGACGATTATCGTCTCGAGAGAACAATAACAGAGGTCGACGGAAGTTAATTTCCGAGTAGCCTTGACGATCGCCGAGCTACGCTGATAACCAGTTAAATTAATAATTAACAAGTGCATTCGTTAACGACACGCCTCTGCATGTAATTTATCCGATCGATAGAGTTAATTAATAAAGTATTGGAAAAGTTTGCCACGAGTCCACCGTTCGTCGCCAAGTATATAGCTGGAAGTTACCGCTGCACTCGAAACGGAGCGACCTGTTCGAGAAAAAGTTTGTCGAGTTTTGTGTACTGAATCGCCCAATTAGCCGCTCTGAATCGACGAATAAGTCGACGAGTTTATGGAATGGACTTTTGGTCAAGCGCGTTATGTCGGCTCGTTAACACATTGCCATAGTATTAGGTTGTTCCAAAAGTTTCTTTCGTTTCATAAGTGAAATAATAGATGCACAACATTTTTCATTTTATATTATTTTATGGATTTATGTATGATCGATTTTGTAGTAATAGAATAAAATGGATCATACATATAATAATTCAATAAAATAATATAAAACATCAAATGTTGTGCATCTACTACTTCTTTATAAAACGAAAGGAACTTTGGGGACAACCTAATACATTTTTCTTATCAATTTAATTCCTGTGTATGCATATATAAATATCTATTATTGTTGATCTTTTTACTTGTACGTCACTTGATGATTGAAAAGAAGTATTTTAAGTAGAAAAATATAAGCCTTCTTAAAATAAGTGATAAATCGTTATATTGGATTTTTGGCAGCACACATGTTTGCACTTTGAAATTGCACTTTGAACTTGCACTTTGCGCCAACGTTTCGTAAACATAGCAGGCTACTTCTGCAGGGCAGATCTGAAACTCAACTTACCGACATCACGGCGTCTCACCATGGTGAAAGTTCGAAACCTGTAAAAGATGATAAGTCCTCGCAATCAAAATGCATCTTGTCAAAAATAAGAATACATTTTTGAACGACGGTGTACGTCAGAGCAAAACGAAGCATAGAAAAATCCTTCCAGAGCCCACGTTTCTAGCCACCGATAAAGCGACGTTGTAAAACTACGATTCGAAACAGAACAGAGTAACCCGTTTCGAAAATATTTCTTCTTAAAGCGGCGGGAAGTGTGGAACTTAAATAGAAAGGGCGATTGATTGCTCAAAAGAATCGACCTCCTTTGAACTTTTACGAATGTTGTATCCGTCACTGGATCGTAAAGAAAAACAGTTTCCTTAACCTGTAGTTTCCCCCATCGACAATTGAACGCGGAGACGCGACGAGTAAATCCGTACACGGGACTACTTTTCGCTTGAAAAACAAGAAAATACAGGGCTGTCATAAAGCCGGCCTCTCAACCCCCTCCTTAACACCGGGCACGTACAAAGCTTTGTCCGATGGCGCGTAAAGAATGCGATAGATCAGGCCGATCAATCGATCCGGCTGATAAATGCTCGCGAGGAGAACGCTGCTGGCGTAGTTGCACTCCTTTTGCGACTTTACACGCTATGAGATTTATGATAGCACGTCTCGGTGGACATTTTTTTTTCCTTCGCGTCGATTCTCCCTTGCTTGTGATCTATATTTACTAATCCCTGACGTGGCTATCGAGCAGAAAACTGCCCGTGCAACTTGCGACTATCTGAATAAATATCTTGCACGCGATAGACACGATACCGATAACAATAGAGTAGCTGTTTTAGTTTTGACGATATTAATTTTAATTTCAAAATCTGATCGCAGATTGCTGGTATAGAAGAGAATATTTCTTGAAAATAACATGTTTGGTAGATATTTTTTCTTCCAGCTGATTCTACCCTGCAATGATAAGATAAGGATAGACTGACAGCTTTAATTTCCACGCTATTAATTTCAATTTTCACGTCGAACAAAAGCATATCGAATATGTCGAGCAATAACCAAGAAGAAGGTGATCGTTCGAATTTTATATCATTTTTCTTTTCGTATCGATTTTTTACTAGCAACGTTTCTACAAAGATAAGCGAATTAATTGTTGAAGTAACTACTTCAAGAAAAACTCTACATCTTTATTTATGTATATCCCCTGACCTGGAGACTGCTATCACGCAGAAATATTCTAAATAAGGAGCGGTGCATATTATTGTATTGAGTATACATTATGTTTTGGATTGCAAGGTCTAGGAACAAAGGAACTAATAAACAGATTTCTGTTTATGTTCTCTGTAGCCTCTATAACTAAGCTATAAGCTTAACTTTTTTTGGTAATGTTCTTTTGCTATAAATATATGAACGTGCTCTCTATCATTCCATTGTCTAGTAATACTAAGAGAGTCAGGATCTGAACCAGCATAAACTTATACATTATACTCATACCATTGATTATTTCAATATACCTTTCTATTATAAATTCATCCACTCGTTCTTCAATCAGTCGACCTGAACCTCAGCATTAATGGACGATTCTTTCGTAGTATCTTTTGAAATATAAATATTTCTTCCGACTTATCGTAAAATTTCAAGCTTCCTCTCCTACTTAAGGAAAATTAAAAAAAGGGGAATAAAACGAATAGTTTAAATTTAATTTCATGGCATTTGGTCTATAGCAAATCAGAGATTCGATTGACTAATTAAGAGACGCGGCGGGCAGTTTGTAATTAATGCCTCCTACATCCTAAATTGATGGAGCATTGGCGGTAAATTGTTATGGGTCTTCGTTACGTTGCGTTTACCAGCTTGTGGCCGATATCGAACGCCTCTTACGTGTTGTACCTGATCGTGCTAAACAGCTAACTAACGACGATCGACACTGTAAATACGACGCAGTGTAACTTGCGTGCTGATTGAGCTTCCATGCACATGCATTACTTCAACCTATACAATATACCGTCGTCTGATGAATGGACCTATCCTGCTGTTAATCAAATGGCATCTATTCACCGCTTCCCGACCGAAAATTCCATTGACATGAAAGTAAACGTTGGAATCCCGCCTCGTCGTTAGCTTCGTTTCACGACGACGAAACCTAGAATGACAATGTAACATGCAAGCTGGATGAGCTTTGAATATTCTTCGTTTGAAAGTTTGTCTTGTATTCACGAACGAAAGGTAACTAGGGCTCTCTTGCGTGATAATTTGTTAATTAATAATGTTAGTGAATCGACAAGTGACTGGTAGTAGATATACGTTTTACAATTTTACGATCAAAACTTACAATCAAGGAAATTAATATATTCTTTTATGTTTTAAATCAAAAGATATTAAAATATCGACTGCCTTTGTAATTCTACTTTTCATCGAACAGGTTTTGTCGATTTTCAACTATTTTATATTAAATTATTCCTTTTTGGTTATGAAGTAATACTACAATCCGAAAATCAACAAAGATTTATTTGTAAAATATTACTGACTTTGTAATGATCAAATATGATTTGTATCATATGAAATTTTAACAATGTTAATTCCATCGCGCGAAGGAGACCAAATAGATCATAAAATAAAGTCATCTGGAATGTATTTGAAGTAGGTATTATAAATATTTACTCGACGCTATATTTTACGAATTTAACACGCGACAAATTATATTTTCTCGGCTTAAGTGATTCCATTGTTGCATCGACGAATTTGTTTAGTATTTCCTAGTAGTTGATAGAAGCTGGAGACTAAATGAAAATTTGGACAGTATAGGAATTGCTTTGAAATTTCGTTTAAAATATTTGTTTGAACGATTTAATTGCGGTTTAATTACGTATAGAATGGACGTATATTATACGAAAATGAAATGAAAATAAAACGCAGAAATAACAGTGTTACGATGATAATAATAATGTATAAGGCGAGATACGGTCGAATAATATGACCAGAAAATAATCTGTTGAATTTTATTATCCTTATCGAAGAACCGTGATTCGATGCAGCCCCATCTTCTTTCCCGCTATGATCAACGCGAGCAACTATATCGATGGCCGCACTTTAATGACACATAACACGATCGCCGATCGCATTACGGTCGATGTAAAATGTCAAAGACTCGGTCAGTGTCGACCTTAATGTCACGCGATCGGTATAGCTTTCGCGGCAATTATACTTTCAAAATCTATCGGCGACCTAGCCTAGCCAGATACTTGTGGCCTTTCTTCAAAATCTTTGAAAAAGGTCACTCTGTAATTCATAGTTGCTATCAACGATGCACAAATGATACGTGAAATTCGATGTGGAAGAAGGTCACCAGTTTGAAAGTTCAAGTATGAAGATTATATATTAACATAAAATAAATGGAAGGAGTTTGCTTGTTTCTCAATAGTTGGTAATTATATCGCATTTGCATACAGACCATAATAGTCGAGGCACAAAAGTGTATGGCACTGCTAGCGTGTTATTCCACTTGCATTCATTTGAACGTGAAGCATCGTAACGTTCTACAAAGAAATTATTATTTGATACGATGCTCGTTACCGCCTACGTGTAATCGGACAAAGAGCGGAGAGATAATTAACTTGCAGCGTAACTGGAACAAAAAACCGTCCCGATACGAGGAATACGTTCGTATTTCATCTCGAAGAGCTTTGTGTCTCGTTTACCTTTCCGCTGTTTTCGAGAACGCGTAATCTTTCGTCGATTATTCAGGGTTAACTTTCTGTGAGCGACCCGGGTTATTTATATTCCAAGTGAAGTTTAGCTAGTAAATTTTTCTTCAAAAATCTTGTAAACGTCTCATCTCCAAATTGATCGTACGACGTAGTAAATATTTCAACGAGCATTCCAGTATCTCTTCCGATTTTTCGAAGGCTTAGTACAGTAAACAAAAACTAGGCGTTTTGCAAAACTTTCAAGTATTTAACCGAGAGTTCAATAAGCATACCGGAATTCCGCCGGATTTTCTGAAAGCTTAGGATACTAAAAATATTACGCCTGGACATAAACGACTGGATTCACCTAAGTGACATTTCATCCGTAAATTTCTTCCAAGTAAATCTCTACTGCTCGTGAAAAATTTTGCAAACATTTCATTTACAAACTGACTGTACAACGTAGTAAACACTTCGATAAGCGTTCCATTATTTCTTCATATTTCTTGACAGCTGAGGATAATAAAAAAATTAGGCGTCGACATAAACGACTCAGCTTTTTCGCAGGTAGTGGGAAGATATGTTAGCTAGTGGAGGGTTAACGGGGCTCTTTTCCAACAAGAACTTGTAAATTAAATTGTTGTTTCCTCCATTGAGTGGTGAAACTGGGTCGAGCTAGGGTTCCAGGGTGTGGAGTGGTCGACGCCGGGTGAGGAGAGGGTTCTGATTGGATCCAGGACAGTCGAAAAAGGGTGTCGACCCTTATAGGGTACGTGGCCTACTTGTTCTATTCCCCGTTGCCCATCTGTCCGTTCATTTCCATCGTGTCCTGCGCGTTTATACGATTTCAGAGATAGAATTGTAACCAGGTGGTGCCGTTCCTTCCCTTCTCGAACGTTATCATTCGCCGTTACAACCGCGAGAGAAAGATATCTAGAAGAGAGGAGGAAAGAAAAAAACGTAGCGTCTTCGCGTATAGAGAAAAGAACCCTCTCACGGGAAATTGCGATCTCCCCTGACTTTTGTACTCATTTTCTTATCCCCACAGTGTGTAGTAGGCTTCATATCGTGCTGTTGGTCGTCAGCGTGCTTCTATATTATTTCCGTTTCTCTGGAAGAGCGTGTGATTGCCGGGATTTCGCTCCACGGAGATTCCTTTTATTCTCGTCGTTCGTCGTTTCTGATAGCATGTCGATTGTGAACGCTTCGATGTCTAAAGAAGTTTGTTTCAATGAAATCGACGAAGACGAAGGCTTTAAAGTTTATTTAAAAAGCAATCGTTTCACCCGTTTGATTCTTAAAGAATATTGGCGCTGTCTTTTAGAAGCCGAAATCATTACACGTTCTATAGAAAGTAAACAGTGAAAAACGCTTTGTCTTGGAATAATTTTTAGATTTAGAATCTAACGAAATGAAGAAACTTATTGTTATTACACGGTCACAAAATATACCAGACATACGCATTTTTAGGATTTTCGTCCTTGTACGAAAATATTGCTTCGGGCTTATTTCTCTTGTCATAAACAAATTAATTTCACATTTCGATATACGTACACGTGACAGCAAATTTTTCAGTAACAAGAAGAATACAATTGGTTTGGAGGTTTAGCCTTTTGCAGAGTATTTTTAATCGAACACTAGCACTCGTTAAATTTCAGGATTTCTTTGAGATAGTATTTCTTGATTTTGCCACGGCCAGTCTTGTCGCGAGTAAAGAAGGTTAAAAGACCTGGCTCGAAGAGTTTCGAACGAGAAAGCTGTTAAGTTTCCAGTAGTCGGTGGAATCAATCTTTTTTTCGGGCACGCGCTCCTACTTAACTTACCTCGTCGACAATGAAGCGTGAAACAGCAAAGCGGTGTACCACGTTGGGGGTGAAAAACACTTCGAAACTTGCCAACTACATTCTATCAAGCTTTACTCTTTCATTCGAGCCACTGGTTTACTTTGCAACACCTTCAAACATGACAAATAAGATTGAATGGACTTCTTAACGCGTAGCTTCTGCAAAATTTAAATCATATCGCGCCTCTCTTAAAACTCGACAGGTTTTATGTCGATTTGAATGGGACTTGAGAAGCAAACTTACGCAAATAAACCATAAACCGAGTCCCTGCTTTTTATCGACACAGTTACGATCCTTTTTTCAAATTCGCGGATAATTCGGCCGATCAATTGAATTAAATGGACTTTTTCGCGCGTAGTTTCCACGCAATTTAAGTCGTATCTCTCTTAAAAGTATCTCTTTTAATTCTGGAGAAGCTTTATACCGGTTCGAGCGAGACTTCGGCGCAAAACTTATGAAAATAATCCGTAAGCCGAGTCTCTTTCTATCGATACAACTTCGATATTTCTCTTTTTTTATGTACATGATGGATAATCCAATTGTATACAGCGTCGGATGCGTGCTCATCGACATGGTCATAAAAAGAGCTATCGAACCGAATACGTTGGAATAATCTGAATACATT
The DNA here is from genome assembly GCF_024516045.1 of Bombus affinis. Classification (NCBI taxonomy): domain Eukaryota; kingdom Metazoa; phylum Arthropoda; class Insecta; order Hymenoptera; family Apidae; genus Bombus; species Bombus affinis. The sequence continues at coordinate 7,216,207 of NC_066355.1, read as the reverse complement.
CCGTCGACGATCCTCGAAACGCAAAATCCGGCTTGTCAAACTCCTTTTTTTTTTATCGTTTACCTACGATCCGTTTATTTCTCGTTTTATATCACGGCGATTATCGAATGAGGTATGGCTCGCGACTGCCCGTGAAAACATCGACTCGCGATTTATGCGATCTTCGTTTATCGTTGCTCCGTTTTGCTCGATTTCCTCGTACGACGGTTTGCCGCTCGTAAACTCCCTTTTACGTCGATCAACGACACATAGACGATTTATGAATGATTATATAAAAAATTCCAGTCCTTTTTCCGTCGCTTCTCTCCCCTTCGAAAGTTCGGATCGTTCACATCGTTTGCAAGAAATTCGTTCCGCTATAGAGATCGTGATTGATCGTATCAATTTGCGAACATTCTACAGTTTACAATTGGAAACTACAGAAGGAAAACATGGTAATTATTAATGCAAAATACAGACGCGATAATTGCTAATAAGTAACAGATATCTATGCAAATTCATATTTTTATAAACATAAATAAAAGAATAGGGACTATACAGGGATTTATTTCAGTTATCAAATATTATAACAGGCAATATATTCTATATATTTTTACATATTAAATGTTTTTCGTAAGCATTTCTGCGCTCTTATATTTTTCATAGATACATAAAAATTTGCAGTCTGGTTATTAAATATTTACCTGTGTGTCACAACTACTTCTCGAACATATATAATATTAAAATTAAAATTATAAATTAAAATCGTATATTAAATTTTATATAAGCTTTCGTAAGTCAATATTATTTCTTTTATCAAACAACTTTCCGCAACAGATTTCGTTTCAATCTCGGAACAACTTTCTTCCCAATATTTTTCACTTCGCGCCTTGATTACTACCAACATGTGATTTCGAGAATAACATTTGCGATTGTCTGATCTTTTATTACTTTGTATTTGATGTTTCCCGAATATTGTTTTCGAACAGGACGCGTCGTCCAACGCGGACAGAGGAAACAATATGTCACACTTTTCGTTCAAACCAGCGCTTTTCAAAGTTTTTCCCTTCGTGATCACATTTTTCCCCGGAAAATTTTACGCGTCTCCAATTATATCTATCAACCGGAATAAAACAAATACACACAAAAAAATCGATGATAAATTAGAGAAGCTTAGTTTTAAATAATTTTTTGTTGCATTTATGAATTTATTACTTATTACTATTTATTACTGACAAACTTAAAGCATATCGACGAGACAAATATGCTTGTTTAATTTTGCATAAAGGATTAAAATCTTGTCTAAATATTTGATAAAACGAAACGTCTTCAACGTTTTCCAGAGTTAATCGATATTTTGGTATTACAATCGTGAACGATGAAGACGTTTGCTAATGGACACGTAGTATGAAACGTTATAGGTGTGTTTAAGGCTGTTTCAGAAATTGCTTGGAATTCTGTCTTAATTCCAAGCAAGAATCCATGTCAATGACTTTTGAAAAAATTGGTGCTTTTTATGCCTATGACGTTTAATAACTCGGCGAATCCTTCAAGCTCCTTTAACGACAGATGATCGACATTTTTCATTTCACTCCATATGGGGGTACCAATTCGTACTTTAGAAAGCCCTGTTCTGAACAACCATAAAACTTCCGATCATTATTCAGCTCGAAGGCGACGAAAGAAAAAAGAAAGACACAGAAAGTTCATGTTACATCCGACGAACTTTAACTCGTCAGAACTCGGACTCGGTTTCTTGCGGAAGAAACCGGGCAAGACGAATCGGGAAAACAATTACTGGCCGATAAATTGCTTTCGAACGAGTGGACGGTCGTCGCGGTTAAGTTCCACGAGAGCTGATTTAACGCAAAGAAAAAAGCCGAGCAAAACGATCAATAGAAACCGGTTGAAGTCTTCCAGAAAATGAACTTCGAGATGGAGCATGGAGGACGACGGTTCTCAAAGATTCGCTCATAATTCCGTGCAAGTTATTCGACTTCTCTGTCCAACGTACAATGGCGCGGGAAAGTATTTGAATACTTTCGGAAACTTTCTATGAATATATTATGTGTGGTACGCGAACAATTTTGAATTTTTATTGGTAATTACTTAAAACATAACAAAAAGTTGAATATATTTTTTGCTTTATTCTATATCACACGTTTCTTTGTATAAAATAGATTACAAAGGCAGTTGAACGTTCGTAGAAACATTTTATGAACATATTACGTATCTTCTATAAAACATTTTAAAACTTTATTAACATCTTTCATGTTGTGCACTAATTTCTAACTAATATATATGTCTGCAGCAAACGTTTTCTACCTTCTACGTGCATTTCCAGATTCCTTTCATATTTTACCAATATAATTATAATTATGCCTCGTTATAGAAATGAAATTTCAAAATATTCGGTACGTAATATATTCATATCAATTTTCTGTAAGTGTCGAAATACTTTTGTAAAACACTGTACCTGCGAATGAATTCTGTTAGATTTTGTAACTCGACGCGAGACTAAATTCGGTCTCATGAATAAGTTACCTGAATGCGGTTGAACGTCTAGACTCTTTTGTTCGACTTTGACGCGGAAGAATGAAGCGAAACTTCTTCCTTGTCGAAGCAACGGTTAAGAACACGAACCTTGTGTGGAACTCGGTCAAAGTATGCTAATGCTAGTTTTAAATTCATGTTAAATTTGATGACGTCAAACAGGAAATCAAGATGCCGTCGGATTAATCATGTTTTATCAATCTTCTAGACTCGTACTTTCTCTAAATTTCGATCTCCAGCAACATGTACTATTTCGTATTTCTTTTTCTTGTTTCATGAAGAACGAATTCATCGTTGGTCGTAAAACTTTAAATAGGGTTCACTGAACTTTCGTCTTTCGTATCTCTTGGACATTTGATCGTTCAATTTAAGCGTTAAACATTCGTCAGGATATTGGAGCTTCACTCGCGCTAATATCATTTTTCCATATTCAAAATGTCCTGCTAAAATTTATTACTTTCGTCACTCGGAGTAACCAAGTTTGCCTCAATTTACGCGAGAATTCAGCAAGTGAGATTTTAATTCTAGAAACGATAATTCTTATAAATATTTGATAATGAAACTAATTATTTCTTGTCAGTATGATGTTTCGACGAAACTATCCAAATTTAAAGTTTCGTTTGACAAAGTGATACTCTATATCCATCAATTCGTGCATGTATCTGATATACAAAGAAAATTGCAAAACTGGGGTTGGCAATTACACTTAATGGACGAGATATAGTGTACATAACAGAAAAAAGATCATTTACTTGCCCGAGAAACAAGATACCAGCTCTAGAAAATAACTTTTAACTTAATAAGAATTCTCTGTAACATATCTCGGAGCTGTATCGTTTATTTTATTGTTTATTCCATTGTTGTCGCTCTTATGACATGTTCCTTCGTTTATTCAAACAAGCGCTAATTTCTGGTGAAAAACTTCAGAACTATTGGGTTGGCAATTAAGTGTCAATACCACCTAATGACAAAATCCGCAATCACTTAATTGCCAACCCAATAGTTCTGACGTTTTTCGCCAGATATTAGCACTTATTTGAATAAACGAATGAACATGAGAATTCTTTGCAACATTTAACGCGCGAAATATCAACGTGATTGCGGATTTTGTCATTAGGTGGTATTAACAAAATCCGCAATCACTTAGCTGCCACCTAATAAATTTGATCGGCACTCCCTTAGTAATTCTCGTGTATAATCTCGTATCTGATAGCAGCACCGCAAGGAACGTCATAACATTTAAAAAGTGAATATGTAATACAAGCAATACTTTGTGTCTCTCTATCAAGAAAATTGTTGTTATTTCTGTACTTAAAGGTAGGATCACAATAGCTATTATTTTATTCCTTGGATAAATCTATCACACCGTCCTGAGCCGAGAAACCTTTATTGCACTTTATTACATGGACTAGGGATAAAAACAAAAGAATATCTTATATCTAGAACTATCTTCCAGTTGCTATTTATCGTAACTAGCGCATCTGCATATGGATGGCGAGCGCGAAATCACATTGTCATTCCCAACAAAAATGTTTAATGAACGCAAAGATCGTCCCATGAACAATGAACGAATCGCCGAGGAAATTAGAGAACGTGTTCGAATTTCGACTCTGCTTGGGATTATATTACTTGTCGCATTATACGCGCCAACGAGTCGGCCCTTGGATGGCGTATTACAGCGGTTTAGAGAGCGGATTCGTCGATTACCGAAATTCCGCTCGGTGGCTGGTTTCCACGATGAACCCGTGGAACGTTAGATTTATTATCCCATTGTGAATTCCTTTGTGTCGCAATATAACTTTTCTAATTACTCCGGTCTGAAAGCTCGGCAACGGAACGCAATTATAAGGCGACGTTGCATTGACAGCGCGAGCACCGGGCCCTTCCACTCGATCGAGTAACGCTGGTATTTACCGGGCTGACGTGATGCCATTAAGCGTGTCAATCTTTCCCGCAAGCCACAAGGAAAATCGAGCAATCTCCTTGTTTCCTACTTCGCTGCGCGTAATTGTACGTGTCTTCTCCCACGACCGTCTCTCGCCGACAAAATGACAATAATTGTCCATGCGTTTGTACCCTCCATCCAGATTTCGTCGATCAGAACAGAATTAAGGGATTAGTCGATCGAATCTCACGTCTTAGAAGTTGGTTAATTAGTGATGATTGATTATATCGGTTGACAAAATTTGACATACTTCCTTCAGTCGGTACTTCTTTCTTCTTTTACATTTGCAATAAGAGTTTTATGCGATAGTTGTCAAGAATGTTGGAAAGTGCAAGTTGATTTTTACTTGTTAAACGCGAAGATCTTGAAACAGAGTTGTAATAGTTTATTTGTTCATGCATTAGAAGATTTCTTCTTGATTGCGATAGAAAATATCTTTGATGAAATTTTATATCGTATTACAACAATTTGATACTATAGAAATACAAAATATGGGATCTTCTAAAAAATTGTTTCGCTGGAAAATAAATGTACGTTCCAATGGTTTCATAGCTACCGTAACCTATCATAAATCGTTGCAACGTTAAATAGCGGCAGGCTAGCTGTCATCGACAACCCTTAAAACTATGTCACTGCTAATACGATTCGCCTTATTTCGAATGAATTAAATCGAATGAAAACGACGACGATATGCTCAGCGTCACAAAGACGGCATCATTGCAACACAAAAGGAGCTTCCGGTCTAACGTGAACTTTAGCAGCCTGTTTTAAATATTACACGCTCGACTCTCGTGATGAACGAGGAGATTCTGAATGCCTCACGAGGTCAGGCTAGAACAGGCAGGCTAGGCTCATAGGCAGGGATTGTGTGCTATCTCTTAAGTTTCTTACACTTACTTTGTAATGGATCATTCATGTAATGGAACATTCTTGTAACGTGCGACTGATAAATAATTCGGTCGTTTAAATATTGAAGCATATTTCGCAGAGAGAAAGAGCCTGATAAAAAGCAAAGTTTCCTTTTTTCTCTTTAAAGCGAGTTGAAATTTCACAGGAGATGCGTGTAATGGAAGAGAATGGAAATCTGTTGTTTATTCCGTTGGTATTTAGTCGGTTGAACTATTTACGACCAACTGTAGTGCGTTTAAAGATATAAGAGGTAAAAATGCAGCGAGAATATCAGATTAAACTATTTGTAAAGATTCATTGAGACAGGAGGGTCGCGAGGCGAATATAGATTGTTAAAAAGGACTGAAAATATCCGACTGGATTAACCTTCAGTCGTCCTGCGTGCATATTTCATAAGTCAGAAAGAATATATAGGGTGAGAGGATCGTTTCAGCAGAAAATATTCTTTCACAATTTGAAAACGTCTCGATTCGAAAACGTTTGCTCGAGCAATTATTTTAAAATAGGTATATCCAGTAGCTGTGCAAAAATTATGAAATCCCTTGAGAGTAGCGCGACGTCTTCACTCTCTGAAAGGAACAATTACGGGGAACCATGTCCATTAAAAAATTACACTATTGTCTGTTTTATCAGAAGTACCACTGTTTTTTTTTTTTTTTTTGCCCACCTTCTTTATTTTCAATTCTCTTTTGATCTTCGGTGCTAGCTTCCAACCTATTAACAACCACTTAGAAAATTATGTCGTATCTGTGTAAAAGGTTCTCTAGACAAAAGAAACGATTATTCCTAATTGTTATTCTCTATTCTGGGAACAATTATTTCTGCCTCGTGAAAAATCAACGTCTCTGTTTTCGAATGACTCGAGATAACGAGTGTATTTCCACATATGCATCTGAAACTTAAACAACCGGAGATTCAACGTGAAACTTTTTACCGATGTCCTGGCTATTATTCTTCCTTTGCGAAGATAAACATCGCTACTTTTTAATGATCTGAGATAATATACATATACTTGAAAGTTTAATAATTGGAGATTCTACGTAAAACTTTTTAGCGACATTTTCTACCTGTTTTTCGTTCCTCGCAAAGATCAACGTTGTTACTTTAAATACGTTGTTTCTTTAAATAATAATTTCAGATAATATATGTAACGATAGTATACTTATATACATGTGAAACTTAAATAATTGTTATTTTTATTATTATAATTAGTTGATATCCTAGCTGTCATTCGTCTCTCGCGAAGATCAATGTCGTCATTTTCGAATGATTCGAGATAATATGCATAACGAGCGTACATTTCTACATATACATCGGGAACTTAAACGAAGTCGGAGAATCTATCTACGTGAAAGTTCTTAGCGACGTTCTACCTAATGGACTTCTCCGCTTGGAACTTTGAATTATTATTACTGAACTATAGTCGACACTCTTGACTCGCCTCTTGTATTAACTGGAGGATTTTGGATACTCTAGATGAAACTAGGCTGGGGCACGTGCCAAAATGCCATAATTCAAAGAATGCTGCAACTGTTTCGAGCATCCTGCCACTACACTTGGCCTTGAAGAGGTTGTCAGGATTCGATTGAGGTTACTAAAGACCGAAAGCATGGTTGTGGGTTGGTTAAGCTCGTGCCAAATCAAACATAGCGGTCGCTTCAAAGGTAACGCTTATCGTTTACCAGCCTCTTTCATGCAGAAAATCAGTTTCAGTGGTCGATTTGTGTTACGACTCGTGATTCATCTTGGCTGATCCTTCGAGCTTGAAGGGATCTCCACCCATGTGGTATTGACATATTAATTTCAGGTGCAATGTTTGGAAAATTGAGTTCAAGACTAATCATCGAATGACTTAAGGAAATAAAGCAAAGAAACACGCATTGGAAATTTTCGACGATACAGAGCGAATCTTTTAATTCCATTTATCGAACATGAACTGCGTGAAATATTTGATTAAACGAAAAATTCCTCATTACCTTCGCTGCTATAATTCGTGTACAAGCGGCAGGAGGAAACATCGGAGAGAAAAGAGTGAATAATTTTTATAAAGAAATAAAATCTCTGGGCGGAACGAGAGAATCTTTTTCCCTCCTTGAATCGTTGAACTTCTATGTCAAACTTGTACAGCTGGCTGTGTACAACTTTTTGATAGTGTTTCTCATGGAATAACCAGGGAATACTTTTTAACTTGAAATTCGTTCTTTTGAAGTCCATTCGTTTCTTCTCTTAACGAGACTGCAGCTGTATAGCAATCTCATACAGCTTGAAAATTTTTAAGTTAGCTCATTCGTGATCGGTGACCCGGAGTCATACGATTCCTTTCCTAAGTAGTCGAGGTCTGAAAGTTTTGGTCACTTGCAAAGATGTACGTGGCTACGTAATAGAATAAAATATATTATAAAGTTTGATAGCATTTATTTTTCACGCAATATTTTGCACTTTGGTATTGAAATCTATTAAATCTACTTTGTATGATAAATTTCGTGGAATTTGTTAATTTCACATTTTACAATAAAATAAAATTACGTTATGAAGTTTGATAGAATCAATTTTTAGTACAGCAGCATCCTGTATATACGTTGAATTTCATTTCTTCTCTGTGTATAAAATGTTATAGTAAACTAAAACTCATCGCGATTTTTCGCTCATCAAATTCCCCCGTTTTCGAACTTTGCCCGTGACAAATTAATGGCATGAAAAAATTTTACAACACCGTGGATGATTGATGAATAGCTCGATAGTATATTTCTTCGGTTATTTATATTTTTATATGTATTCTGGTTTGGACACTATGACATATATGAAATATTTATGTGATTGATCCTGTTTCATCGAGCTTTAACTGGAAGAAGGCAAATTTATGTACATTTTAGCGGGGGAAAAAAAATCAAAAAATCGAAAATGGTTTAAAAGTTTCTGGCTGCTTTATGCCAGTGACTCGTGTTTAGGATTTTCTAGAAGTCTCGTTACCGTACACCCTTTCTGCTTTTCTGCCCGACTGAATGTCTCGTATCGTGCCTTTTTCTAAATCACAGAATCTCCTCTGCTCCAATTATACCACGAATTTCAGGATCACGTTGTATAAACAAATAAAATCCTATTGAAACTGTTGAACCGTCAAGATCTGTTTTATCAAAATATGCTTATCTCGAACGTGTTAGCGTTTTTCGAGTAATCCATAGAAGCAAGGGGACTAACAGGAAGCGATAAAAAAAGCACACAAAACAAGGCTGTTTTCTTCTTCGACGGACGAGAGTGTCCTGTCTGTCGTTCCCTGTAATGTAATGGCGTTCCCTCGATCGGGATCCAAATAGAAACAAGGGACAACGATGTTGCAAAGTGTCATATGTTAGTGTGTAGACGGCAAGACGAGTACGTGTTACGATCTGGCACGTGAATTCGCATTTACGCTAGTGACATTTATTAAATTGTTGCACGTCATAAATCACCGTCCTTCTACACGCGTCGAATTAACTGCCATTGTGCGATACTCGTATCTCACGACTGCTTTCGTCAATTGTGACGTACATCATTCATTCATATCACGAAACTCATCCAACAAACAATTACATATATTCCAAAGATGAATTTCAATTGAGCTCGTCGAACATTCACAAGTGGTAGGAAACGCGATCAACCGAACAAGAAACTGCAACGCGGCGCGGTTCTCCGACACGCGTGCAAATTTATATAGCCGTGATATGTAATAGCAGCGTTGACATAATCCGTTGATATCGTCTGGCCCCTTGTTACTGGCCCGGATTGCTGGCTGGTGTATTATGCTGCCGAGTGCGGAACATCAGGGGGTGGAAACGCGACATTGATGAGGAGCGATGTTTTGTCGAGAGTTGTGAATTTCGAACTGGGAACTCCGCCACTTTGCAAAGTACAGATTCATTGGATCGAAATTTCAGCTAGTTCTGATAGCATTGCGAGGTTTTCATATATGAGTTACGCGAAAGCCAAATCGATTAACTTCGCTCGATGCGTTCGGCGAATTATTCGGTTCATGGAGAATTATGAATGATGATTAACAAACGAACGGTTTATGCAAATTTATATTTTAGAAGCAAAATAGAAATCTGTTTGAGCAATACTTCGCACCGAATATTTCACGTAATTTCTCATATCGTACGCATTTTCTATATTTCTGTGTTTTTAGATTTCCTGTAAACGCATAAATCATTAGACCACGAATATTGTAATATAAAATTAAATTCAAATATTTGCGAACCTGATTGAAAAATTGGAAGTTAAACAGACCTTGTATTACAAGCTTTAGTATTCTAAAAATTTCAAAGATTTCGAAGCCAGCTAACGAATAGTTCGATAGCGTGAAAAATAGATAACACTGTAATATACTATATATGATTATAGTTTCGTTCTACGTTATGTCAGCTAACTTATCTTGCGTTTATAGCCACATTTATTACTACCATCTTATGTTTATTGCAGTAATAACATGAAAGACAAATAATCCACTAGAAACTGAGTTCGTCAGATTGTAAACTTGCTCGACAATATTCCTTAACAGCACGTATACTTACCGCTGTTTAGGTGACCAAACTTAGCTGGCATTATATGCACGTGAGGAATGTTGTCCAGTAATTTAGCAAATAATCTCTTGAGCTACTTAAGCTGAATTTCGCTGAAGTTAAGCTATTGCTTCGTAAAAAGTATCGGCGAATCGACGTTTGCCTGTAATTACCTTGGAAGGGAATTTATCCCGTGCATGTCAAACTGGTTTTATCGTGATTAAAGCGCTGTTTCACGAGCGAAACAACAATCACGTTTGCTCCTCGAAGGAGGTTTGCCTTGATAGGGGTGATTAGCGATTACAATGATGTGATATCAGGGGCTTATCATCTGCGGTGCTTACTATCTGGGCAAGTCGGTAAACGATGATGTAGATACAACGGATTATGGATGTCAATAATTAGAACCGCTGGTGGGAACCTTGCCGTGTGAAACAATTAGCATAGTAGCATAACTCGCTTCTCCTTGTCTTTCATTTCGATTCTCACACACTCTGACATTCTCACGCGATTACCTCTCTATCGACGTGATTTTCAAATAGATTTTTTAACAAACAGATGAATTTCTTATCGTTGGAACTATAAAATCCCAGATTTTCACAATTACTAAATGTGTGAGGGTATCATTGGCAAAATTATAATGTTTATCAAGATGACAATAATTATTTTTATCGAAATGAAAGCCGATAATTGTATATAGCTATTTATTTGCATTATATCGTTTACGCTATATCACGTTAATTGCAAATCGACGTAGTCGATAGGATAAAAACGACGGAAAATCGAAGTTGGATTTTCGGGCAGAACCGAGAGGAAGTTACGCGATTGGATAAACAGTTTAAGATCAAACTTCATTCAAATTAGAAGCCAAAGTTGGAAGTTTGTCATTTGAATAGATAATCGCGAATTTAATCACGATCGCTCGTTCCATCTTCGTCACGCGATCGCAAGCAATTCGCATGTGGTCAGAAATTTAAACGCTGTCGAGGAAAAACTTGTTCTATGTAGAAATTGTTCGAAATTAAACGGAACACGCTTTCAAAGAACTCGACTTGCTAATATCAGATAGTACGACGGTTGTCTGTTCCGTGAAACTTACTAAAGCTTGGTAATTTCATTTCTTGCTAGACGTTAATATTCATCGTCGCTGCAAACGAATTAGACAATCTGAAGGAATACGTTATTGCGCGTCGGATTGCAGTTTCTTAAGAGCACTTTTAGTCGTATATGTGTAATATTTGCATCCATGTTCCGCTAAAACTTGCCAAGCATAATTAAATTTCATCAACATAAAGTTCTCTCGCTACATATTTCAACGTTTTCCGTTCCTCGAGTCTTCGTCGCTACCGTTTATCGTTGCTCCGTTATTTTCGCCTTTATTCAGAAGCCATTATTCTTCGTTCAATTTTGGCGCCGGTACTCGCAGGGGAATAAAAGCGATCAGCCTCGATATTCGAATTAAAAGTTTCGGCCGTGACGCAATCGTGCAACATAGATGTTTTATTTGTTCGTTTAAATATCCGACAAACTCGACGAGTGGAACGGATTGACGTATAAAATTTGGGCTAAAATGGTGGAGAATACGCGTGCACGCGAGACCCGAAGGGATATTAGTTTATTGGCAGAATCGACGGAATAATCCAGAATTTACGTCGATTCTTTAATACCCGTGCTATGTATGGGAAAGTTGTATAAAACTGAGTATTTTATATCTTTCTCATCTTTATGAAATATATACTGTCGTGTTAATTCAAATAGGTGTATCTGGTCAAAAGGCGGTTTTAGGAAAGATGATTTTTATTATTTAACCAGGCATCGATTTCATACACGTCATTTATTATTGTATTTGCAGTTTCAATGATGGATAGGATTTTCTTATGTGATATACGCGTAGATGAATTATTTTTTTACTGCCTGGCAGCAATGCTTCGATTCAAACAAAAGCTGCAAATACGATCTTTTCACATAAGGCAGATTTTTTCTATAATTTATTTATAAATGATTTCTAGTTACCATAGAAAATTTTTACGTTCGTATTACTCGCGTTAAAATATTGTGAAATTCTTTCACCACTCTAATGGGTCTAGATTATTCTAATTATGTTCATCAAATTTGAAATCAATCTGAAAATATATATATATAGGAGTTATGAGACATTTGCTGCAAAGATATATTTTGTAAAAAATTAATATAAAGCATGAAGTTTAGATACTTTTGTAATCTCTCTGCAAAATTTATACTCGCATTAAATATCCTTTAACGTCTACATATATTTTTCGACTATAGAGAAATTTCAAAATGCTTCGTACACCACATATAATATATTCATCAAAAGTGGTTTCATGCTGGTATGCAGTTTTCTACGCGTTTCCACCCCTTTGGTAAACCGATATTTAAATATTATCGTCGTTTAAAGCGTGTCTAACGAGTGTACACGAGTTTGTTCATATTTCGCGATGACGCGTCAGCAGCTGGTTAAACTAGGCTTCGCTATCTGCGCGTTTTATTGGCACTCGTCCACTGATAGCGGAAACCTGGTGCGGCAGAACACGATGCTCGCTATCTCTGTTTCTTCGACGTGACGTGAAACTAGCAATTCCACGGCCCGATTTCGCGTTCTCTTCCCCTCGACGCACTGGAAACTATTATTATTCCAATTTTCCTCGGCAATGCTCGCCGGACTTTAATTAAAAGAATATTCGGGGATGCGGAAGAAGATTGGAATAGATTAAAGCTCGTTTCAATTAGATATGCGTCGCAGTCTGGATGCTGAAGAGAGACTGAAACGGAATTTCAACAATTTCGTAATTGTTATTGGTGATTGTTGCTTTAGAAAAGCGGCCAGTCTCTCTCTCTCTCTCACACACACACACTCTCTTCCTCTTTCTCTCTTTTTCTCTTTGTAGAGCACGCGGTATTTTCCATTCGGAGATCGATAAATAATGAGGCGAATGAAAGGCGCAGTTGGATTACAAATAGCACGGAGTTCGCTTTGCGTACAGATGGAAAGAGTCGGTTCATTGGCATGCAGAATGAAACAATAGGAGTTTCTGTAACTCGGCTTTGATGTTCGTGCCTTTTGGGATAATCACGTTGTTCCTATTTAAATCGCGATCGTTCCGTTTGTTTATGCCAGGTACGCCAATGTACGTTTAGCTGCGTGCTCCCGTTTCTGTCTGGCGTTTCTATGGTAAAAACCAATGTAATTTAATTAATAATCGATCGAGAATTAACCGCCTCTGGTTATTTCCTGCTATCGGCGACGTGGCTCAGATAGTAACTGGACCATACGCGATTTACCTTTACGTTTCGAACAGATAAAATATAATTTCAACTCTGTACTGATTATACATAGAAATTTGTCTGAACCTCGTACCAAATATTATTACGATAGGAAGCAGACGTTATCAGATCCTTTTCGAACAGTGGTTTGCCAAAACGTATCGAGATATCGAGTTAGTAATATTAGTTATGATATTAACGTATTATTCTCTTTTGTTTCGCAAATTTTTTCAAATTTACCTCAGATAGAACGATCGTGTGCGTAATAATTGCAACATTCGATTGTGCAATTTTATAAACGAACAATACGAGAATAGAAAATGCCACGGAAATTGTGGTTGAGAAATCTCGTGAAGCTCGAAACTGAATGAATGAATCATTCTGCCAAATCCCCATCAGGAAACATTTACGTCTTCCGCTTTCGAAATACGTCGCTATCTTTCCTTTTTGTATTTCCTTCCAACCCGTTTTCTCTTCCTCGGATTTTTGCCACTTATCTGGCCCGTATCGGAGTTAAGGTACAGGCCTCTGACGGAGAGCCACGTCGTGAAAGTCAGCGATAAGCAGTGAACGTACTTGCTGGATTACTAGGTTCTGCTTTTCGTTCATACGTCTGAGAATAATGGATACGACACAGTATCCAACATAGACCAGCGGGCTCGAATTCTTGTTTTTACTTTGTCTCCTACACCGTCTTAATCCATCTATTTTTCCATTTCTTGTTACGTCCGATTATTATTTTTGAAAAATGTTGCTGTCCAAGCGAACGCTTAATCTTCTCCCTTAGATGTTAGTAGTCGAGTACTAAAAATTATTTTGTAGCTGCTGAATCACACATTCGTGGGTTTGGTCACTCGGAAAAATAACTAGGCCATTTGCACTCTTAATCAGAGTTGTGCATTATTCGATCTATTTAGAACAAATATTTGCCGAAAATATTATTCGTCGTTATACATTATTATTCGTTACATATAATCCGTTACTATGCGTTTTTATCGTTTATTAAAATTCGTTCGAATGCCAGTACGAATAATTTTTTATTTCAATTTAATTGCATTACAAAAATCTTCGTACATCTGCATAGTGCATTTTTTTCAGCAATTTTTTCACTGCAAATTTCACCAATGCTAAAAACGCGATATTACAACCACGGCCGTTAACAACGTGCGCTCGTTTCCTCCGTGATAACTGCAAAAAAATATCGTTAGCTCTGCCCTCTTGGGACAACGATTCCACGTACTCGTACAATTTCGAGTTGTCCTTTTCGAATTCCAAAACGACTTCGCTACCCGAATTCAGTTAGGTCCCCGGAGAGTTTCGTAGATTCTTCGATTTCCACGCGAGACTTACATTTCAGAAATCGTAGAAAGACGGGATCTCGTATGTGGATTTTACTTTGCCTCTAAAGCTCACACGTCCGTACCCTTACGGCCCTTGTTCACGCGCGAGCACACTTTTTATTTTCCCTCTACTTCCCTCTCTTCGTGATCTCTTTCTTCTATACGTCCGTTGCCATCCGCAGGGATGAATACGATGGAAAGTCGGAGCCGCTCAAAGGATCCTTTTTGCTGCGAACCTATTCGCGCACAGATACAGGCCATTATCTTGCGCGTCATCGGGCCAACTTACGCGTGGCTTGTCTTTTCTTCTACCTTTGCCTCAATTGTTTCTTTTTTTGCTACGAATTCGTTCAGGTGAATGTGTACGTTTTTACCCACCGAGAAAGACTTTGGTCGAATTTCCCACCTCCAATTATCTTTGTTTTTGCTTCTCAGATAGGAGGATATTTGCAATGTCATCTTATCCCCTTTCCACTTCTCTGAAAAAACCGTCTAAGCAAGCTCGCAATTCATCCAGGGTCGAAGACACGTGTTGCGAATTTTTTTCTTCTGCTTTGAAGGACTTAAGGTCGAACCTCCTGCTTTGATTTGTTCTATTCTGTTTACTTCTGTTTCAGTAGTTTTACTAAATAGCACATCAAACTATTTGTCTAGTGTCCTGTCTTTTTAAAAAATTCATGAAGATTGGAATTCCCTACAGCATAATAATAATAATAATAATAATAATAATAATAATAATAATAATATCTATCTGTAATTTATCTGAAACAAAACCTTCTTTTCGTATACGTGGTTACTCTGAAATGCTTCAGAGTACTTTGAAAGCACCTCGAAAAAACAGAGTTTGAATAAAAAATGACAATACTAGATAACGTGTGGTACAGATAAAAATGGAAAGAAGAGAACGGGAAAATAATAGGATGGAATATACGAATGGCGATTAATGATTACGAACGGCGTTGCAGGCTGATAATTTGAACGAAACTAAAGATTTAGAAGTCAATGGAATTACGAAATTGTTTAGCAATTATGTATAAGCGCTTAAGATAATTATATTATATAGCTAGTTCAATGGGATTCAGGTTCAAAGAGAGTAGAATTTCCAAGAAGGCGAGTATTATGGAAGACAGTGTAGTATTTTGTACTTTCAAGGAATTTTAAATTAATAATAAGTTAATAATAAATCGAATCTTTCTCTTTTAATCGGTTCCGCTACTTTCTTGCTTTCTTCTATCTCTCTAATGGTGTTCTGACTTGGAACTCACTTACCGTTCGAGTGAAATGGGTTTAAGACTTGTGTGATTGTTTTAATCCTTTGAAAGTTTCGAAATCGAATTTTTCATTTTTAACTGTTCCCCTTCCCTTCGTCCTCTTATCTTGTGTCTACATAGTTGAGAAGGAGGACGTTGGAAAATTCCCAAAACTTTGCGATTTGCGTTCATGCCGAAGTGAGTTCGAATGGAAATACGATTTTCCACGCTTCGAAAACGCCCGAGAATACTTTTTCGGCGACAGATTATCCCCACGGAGTACCAGTCGAAGAATTAATTTTAGATGGGGTGAATAATTTCGCAGCCCCAAGTGGAATCGAACTCTAAGCCAACAGGTTGCTAATCCACTTCTCTGGGCCCTTTGCTCTCTATTTTCGTTGACATTGTCAATAATTTATGAATTTTTAAAAGCAGCATACTCATTTTTACAAAACTTCGCTCAAGACAAGACGAGTTCACAGAAGATTATTTTATCATGACGTATGAAAAAATTTACTCGTTGCATCTCAACTGCTGCTTTATATCCCATCAAATAATTAAAATATCTTTTTATATTTTATCCCATCGTGGAACTACATTTATCTGAACTCTATTAAAGCGATATTTTATACACAGTTAATACTCGATTAACTGTAATCTTGTCGATTGAATCCATTTATCTGCAAACGAATCCCCTGTTGCGTGAATGAAAAATAATAAGTAGCGAGGGAAATTGATGGGTAGCTATTTCGTAAAGTAAAATAAAAATATAGAACTATTTCAAATTTCATAAACAATTCACGATACTAATAGGAACAAACGTTCGTAAAATTTTATCAAACAATTCGTTCTTTCCTTTGCACTTTCTCGTCACCGAAACGAATCATATTTTTAATCAAATTGTAATTTACGCTTTTTCACCGAACTCACGTCGCTCTAATCTGATCCAGACGTTGACGTATGACGAAACGGTTTGCTCCTGAGAAAGTTTCTGCCAATTCAGGTCCGATTCCGTTTTCGGTATTGCGAAGTTTTTGCTGTTATTAGACGAGGATGGAAGTGGACTTCGGTGCTGATGCTGGATATTGATCTCTCGTTTCGAAGGGAACATTTCAGTGATATCGATAGCCGATGTTTTGCGTCTTTTAGGCGTGGGTCGCGAGGGAATCGTCCATGGAACGAGGAAATTGGACAAACGTAGTCGAACCGAAGGGAAAATCGACAAGTTTATAAAAATATTTCCCTTCTATATGCTAGGAAAATTTTTCAACTTCCTTGTCCGTGATCACTTTATCGTAAACCTGTGCTTTTACGATATCGAAAGGGCGATATCTAAAGAAGGGGTAAAGTTGAAGCACCGTTAAAGATGCAGATTAAGTCTGAGACTGTTCTCGCACTGAATATCACGTCCATTTAATCCTATTGTTCTTCTTATTACTTTTTCTCCTCTGTATCTCTTTAGATATGTTTGTTAAAAAAATTTTATAATTTTCTGCATATATTACGTGTGCTGTACAAAACTTAGAGATAGTGATCTAAACGATTTAACGAAATGATTTTAGTAAATCGTGATAGTATCTAAAGAGTAATTCACGATTAGAAATAATTCAAATCATAATTGCAACGTATGAAACAAATTTTTATTTCGAGTCAAAGATAACGTGAAGATTATTTGAAAAAAAATATCCTAATTTAACTTAGGCAAATTGTGGACATTAAACGAAGATTACTTTAATTTCACGCTAGATAATCTGCGTCTGAATTAAATAATGGATTAAGATTGGATTGCGGCAAGGCAAAGTGCAGCGTGTCTTAAGAATTGCTTTGGCCGGGAAACAAATGAACCGCAATTAACTTAACGTTTAATTTTGGAGAGAATTCGAATGGCGTAGAGTGGCGAATTCCTTCCTTTTTATCCTTAGGAAATTTTTCATTTCAACGGACGACAAAGGCTGTCTCGTATCACCAGAGACTACGCTGCTGCTCGGGAACGCTATATTAAAATCGTTCGAGGTCCGTGTTTTCGCGTTGCAGTGGCAAAAATTCGCTTAAAACTGTTTATGATTGGTAGGAGAAACGCCCGGAGAAAAATTACGCAATCTCTTTGACCCGCATCTTCGACGGATGTGAAATTTTTCATTTACGTTCCACGATAATCGGACTGACTGTTTGATCGTGATATTGCAACACGTACGCTGCTGTTACTAAAAAGTATGTGGGTGGTTGTTTGTACCTGACAGAATGTAATTTAGTTACGAAATTGTAGATAGACTGAGTTTGACTGTATCCGTTATTTTTTCACAAAACATTGTGACAGAATGAAATTTATTTTTAAAAGTTGACACGCAACGAAGCAATCATTTTTTTTCTATTTGAAGCAATGAGATTTTCATATAAAGTAACAGTACATTGTACTTGATATGATGTCAAATATGTATCTCTAAAATTCAATTAAAAGAAAGAATTTTGACAATACGAGATACAACCATATTCAATTTTTCAATTATTCCTCTGTCCGTTGATTTTACAGTGAGATAGTATTTCTTCTAATCATTAATTTGCTATTGATTACTATATTTTGGTACTTGATATTTCGTATTGGCATTTGATTGTTATCATTTATTTATTATGAATGCAAGTACCGAAGTATCCACATACTTAGAAACTTATGACAGTGTGCATATGTATAACCGTAATAACAAGTAGTTCGCGAAGGAAGGAAAAGGGGAAGATAAGCAAAGCTGATTGGCTGTGCCACGTGATCGATATTTCGCGAGACTTGGCGGTCTCTGCTAGACTCAAACTCACGAGGCTCTCTTCTCTCTTACTAGTAAAAGTTGAAATTTACTTGGGAAACTAAAGTCTCGACGCATAAATATCACGGTATCTAATGTTAGATATTCTGGCGCTGGTCTCGTAACTCGTTTTGAAAAATTGCTTTTATATTCCGTGGCGCGAGAAGTCGCGAAAGAAGCGGGCACGCCGAGCACGCAACAAGTTGAACTGATTTCAGGAGAGCCATGGCTAACGATGTTATCTATCACGCCACGTAAGTTATTTAAAGCCGCGATTCTCAAAGGTGTTGGAATAATTATGACACAACAGGTGGCGAGTTTCTTTTTACCAACTCGCCAAGTAAAATGTGTCGTGTTGGCTATTGTTTGGACGAATTAAACTTTTCGTAATCTTTTGCAATTCTACGTTGACTGTCACTCGTTTACATTTCATATATAATAATATAATATCGTCCCTCTTGTGCCAGTGTCACGATTATGCGATTCGATAGATCATAAATTATGAATTATATAAATTTGTAATCGAACGTTAAGTTATTGAATAATCCTGAAGGTAATGAATCAGATTTAGAATATAATCATTATATTCTTATACTGTATATGTTGTAACGTTCATGTTTTTCAATAATTAATTTTGGCATAAGGAGGGTGATACATATTGTATTAGTTTGCTGTTAAAATATTAAGACAACGCAAAATTGACTTAACGATGGTAAATAACGAAATCGAGGGACCGACCGGAACGACGATTTGAAAATATCGTAAGTCGTAAGGAATTATAAAGCGAAACGCGTAAAAGTCGCTTGACAGAGAAGCCTGTAGATGTTCGATGAGAATTTCAAGATGAGGCAGTCGTAAAAAAAATATACGACCGATATTTGACATAAAAAGTAACACGATGTCATAAAGGGACCTCTGTCTGTGTGGATCGTTTTGACGTTCGATATACATAAATGACAACTCTTCCATCCTGTTCACGTCGCTATCGATAAAGATCATAACTTTCTTTTCTGGGTTAACGTAAACTGTCAATCATCGATTCTGTTACTGCCATCAAATTTTATGAAATTATTTACGTCAATTCATAGAGGAATTAACATCTCACAACTGTTCCAATCAGAAGTTAAAATTTTGAAAAGATTCGCGACTCGTTTGCCAAAATTTCAACGCCCGTAGAATTTGCGTTACTCTCCCTTCCTTTGTTCCAAAAATTGCGCCGTTAATTCCTCGAGAACTTCTCGTTACGAGAACCTTTCGCTTCTGTTTGCTCGTTCGTCACGAGTTCTCATGAAAAAATGGGAAATCCCCTCGACAAATTTCAGCACAGCGGTTGAATCGTAGCTTTCGAAGGATCTTGCATAAAATTCTCGCGTCCCTCTAGGCACGTCTGGCGGAATGAAACCGCGAAAGCTTCCGGGGGAACCATATTCTTCATGAAAATCATATTCGAGGGACTGAATATTAAGACAATGGATTCAGCTGCGCAGGAATTTTTCCATTTTCCTTGGTTGTATGTTTCATAACATTTGCGATTTCGCAGTCCGTGTTGCTCGTCGTAATACCGGCAATATTCTTATGGTTGTCTGTTGTCAGACAACGTTTGCTGAACAAACTTTATCCACGAATTCTTTGCCGCGTGTCTGTTTCCCGTTGTCTCGTTTAAAGACTAGAAAATAGGTTAATTAGGATGGCGAGGCCGCATACCGACATACTTTAGTTGGAAATTTCTCAGAGCAACAGGTAGCCAGCTATGGAATTTCATACGGCTTGTCCGATAGGCTCTATGTTCCGCTATACATATCTACATTCTATTGAAGTCGAATTATTACGTTTGTTTATCCTGACAAGATATCCAGGATTTCTCATCCTCTGCTTCAGCTTGTTTATATACATAACTAATTTTGATAAACCAATAGCAGCACGATAACTCTTTAATGCTGATAAAACGAACCGCGAAATAGAACAGAGTTTTGTAACGATCGTAGACGAGGATATGGAGGAATGTGCGAAGCTACGCTGGCTCGCGAAAGTATTTCAATATCGATCAGAAATATTGCACGTGTTGTCATGATTGCGAATAAATAATTATAAATTTCTAGATGTATATAGAAACCATAAGACATTTCTTGCAAACATATATCTAGCAAGAAACTAGTCTACAGCATAAACAGCCTGCTTATAATAAACGATAAATAGAAAGGTGGATGAAAATAATTTTTTTGATGGATGAGGCTTTCTGTCTGGAACCGACAAATCGAACAAATTCTAAAGTGCTTTCGAGGGAACGGTATATACATTTTTGAGCGACATTTTCGCGACTGTTGTAGGAATATGGATCTCTTCAGGAAAAAAATCCATTCGAGAGGCAGATGGAGGAAACTGGACGATTGGCGGAGCACCAGTTGAAGCATCCTCTGGCGAAAGTGCCTTATCGTTTTGATACGTTCGATTTCTTGGAACTGTTCGACGCGCCAGGCGTTTTTGTTATATTGGAAGAAAGTTAAGAATGCGATGGCACTTGGCAGCTACGTATTCTGGAAAATTGATCGACTGGAAACTGGCCAGCGAAGATTTTTTTTCAATTTTCCGTGAATCTTCCTAAAGCTTGAAATTCCAGGATTCACAGGGATTTCGAGGATTATGCCGCTTAAAGAACCGGAATGCTATCTTAATTGTTTAGAAGATACTGAACAAGAGTATTTCGAGAGTCCGATCGTTTGTGAAGAGAATACATTTGCAGATTAATTGTTGAAAATGTTCAAGAATGCAATGGAAATCTGGAAGAAGCGAAGTGAAATCTACAAGGCATCAATCAATCATCGAGTTTGCATAGGGGCGCCATGTTGACTTCGCGAAATCCGCTCAATTATGCAAGCTCGGCTATCGATTTCTTCAAGCGCAACGCCGCGAGTTTCTCCGTGCGCGATATACTCTGCAATTTACCGCGAGAGAATTTGAAGAAAAATTGAAACCAACTTGCCCTTATTATTAGAATCAAATCCGTTCGCAAATCAAAATAAACTAAATTTCATTATATACACCGACAGTAGAAACATGTTTAATGATCAGACACTGGGCAACTTCTTACGATTTAAACGCCACGGTTAGAAGCATGAAATATTCGAGACGTTTAGTCTGTTATACACCTGGACGTTCAGAAAAATGACCAGCTTTTTGCCTGTTAGATCTCGACAAGGCACGAAAGGGTTTTTTTTAACAACGTAACATTATGCACACGCAATGAAGTTTAAGTAGACCTTGCACGAAACAACGCAGAGAGAAAAAAGAACGTGTAAGTGAGAGGCAGGAAACACGGGGAAACGAAAAAGTTACGTGGCGTGACTGTTAAACACGGCTGTTGGATGCATTTTGGGATAGAGGAGCGACATAAATATCGAAGTTATATGGCATAACTCGCACGTACGGGTCTGTATATTAATGAGCGCGTTAGAAAGGCCCGTTCCACTTTGCGGGGTAATTTCGAATTTCCTGAGCTTATTCCACCCGAGAGTATTATACTACTGGCGAGGCAGTTTGGAAAAATTTAAGTTTGGCCAGTCTCCGCGTTAATTGACCATAATTCTCTGTTCAGTAGACATTAACAACGAGGACAGGATGGAAATAGGACGAAATTGTATTGTCTAAATCAATAAACTTGTCCTTTCAGTCTCGCATACATCTCCTGTATTATTTATTGTCGCGAGAATTAATTGCATACAGAAATTATGGAAAATTTATAGACAACGAGCGACAATAGTTTGTTATATTAAACGACAAATTATGATAAATGTCGAGCGATTATAACATTTGAACAAGCCGGAAGTCAAACTGGCCAACCATAGCTTTTATTAATGTTTTAATCGAGATACATAAGTATACGATAAATATTCGATTCTCGAGAAACGAACGACTTATTTCTATTACGACTAAATCATTAATCTAGTCAAGAATTTATGTATTTGCTACACAACTAATCCATTCGTAATAATAAGTTTCACCGAAGGATTTCCACTTGCGAGTGAATTTCCAGTGGAATTTGGAAAGGCACTGGATCATCTTGCAGCATCGCGGACGTTTGATTAATCGCAGCCTCATTAAGCAATTTCGAGCACAGAATGTTTGCCAACCGCATAAATTATACGACCGACATACCGGCGAGAGACCATAAATTCCGATTAACCACTTTCTTTAATGAACTCGACGCGAGACTCAGAAGTTCCTGGTCAATGGAATCGTTCGTTTGATGTATTCCATTCCTTCATTTTATTAAGGCAAATGATAGTTATTAGGTAATAGTCATTTTCAGTAGTTATTTTAAATATAATTCTTCAAAATCAAACATCATAATTGGTCAACGCTTAACCACTTACCAGGAACAAGATTTTCTCTTTACCTTTGGCGAAAGGAGAACGAGGATGCGGTTTCGAGGCTCTTGGCATTTCGTAGAATTTACTTAGCCGCAAAGCCAATACTGTTTTTCCTATTCGAAATAGTTCAATGTACTTCTGTGTTTCAAAGTTATAGGCGCTTTTTGTTTCAATAATTCGCAATAACTCAATAATTCCTTAGTTGCATAGAAGGTATTCGAAATGGTGACACTCTGTCTCTATTATTCACCGCAGATCTGAAAGAATGATCGCGAGCAAGTGGACGATTATGACTTGATTTGACGAAACAAAGCCAAATGGTACACGCGTTTGTATGAACTTTCTCACTGTCCTTGTGTTCCCCGTTCACTCATTAAGTGTCGTGTTAAGTCACATATTATGAAACACCCTGTATACGTGAAGAACGATACATCGATATTCTCTTTTTATTTCATAGCACGTGTTTTCTTTTTGAGCAGTATCTGAAACGTCACTTGCCTGTTTGCTTATTAATTAAATATTTTAAGAAAATTATGCAAATTCTCGCATTACACATTAATAGAACGAACATCAAGATTGCCCCTCTATTAATATCGCATGGTTTTGCGTTGTACTTATCGAACGTTGTAACCACTCGATCTTTAATACATTCTTAGCTATACACGCCACTTTACTTCCTGTTTCGCTATCTTAAAACTAGCGAATATCGAGCTAGCCGCGTGAAAATTCGCGACCCATTCCAAAGAAGAGGAATTCGACGCGGCGACTGCATCTTTTGCCTCGTTTAGTTTTGAGGAAGAGTGGAACAGTAGGTCGTGTAGTCGAAGGGATGACTTTCAAGTGGAAAGTTGGCACGTCGCGAGTTCGGGCATCTCGAGTTGCCGAGGTGAAGCACGAAGTTGAACACGAGGCTCCGATGAAAGGGTTGGCTAACGTGGCCTGCCAAGTAAGCAGCGTTTTTCATGCTCTTCGGTCGACGCCACGGAACGCGGCGCCTAGTTACCAACGAAATTGATCGGCTATTTCAAGCTGAATTTCTGAAAGGCGCACTTCAGATTTTGTTAGCGAACACTCTTACGTCGTCCGCAAGTATGTCGAAGCGTTTAGCAGCGATCCACCTTTGCAAAAGTAGTTTCATTTTTTCGCCGTAGATCACTCTATTTTATTTTATCTTTTTTTTTTATGATCTACTCGGAAAAAAAAAGAAATCGAAGATTTCCTTTTATAAAATTAGATTTTAGAAGTAGCTTAATTCATTTGGCGTAAGATGACTCCAGTCTTATTTTATGATATACAGAGAAGCATTTTAAGGTTCTTGTTATAGATGCATTTTTAGGATTTAAACTTTTGAGCTCGTTAGAGAAGCATCTTATGCTATCTCGAAGCATAATTTAGCAACGAATGAGAGTCGGGAAAAGTGGTTTAATTAATTGCCTGTATCTAATCTAATTTATTTCAACGTTTCCAGTTTTCCTGATGGCATATAAAGGAAAGTTTGGAGATCTTCTTTGTAAAAGTATACTTTGAATCTCTTAGTAAATCCTCTTACGTCATGTCAAAGCGTTTAACAATGATTTGCAAAAGATGGTTCAACTTATTTGCTGTAAGATGTCTCTATTTTTCCGACGATGTATAGACATAATAAGAATTTGGAGAATATTTCCTTCGTGAAAGATTCCGAATAGTATTCGTGTATTTTCTCTCTATTCTTATTACATCATCTTGAATTGAAATTCTTCGAAATACGGAGATAGAGTTGCACGAAAATATCCTACTGTGAATAGCAACAAGACTTTTTAGTTTCTTTAATCGATCGCATAAGAACGGTGGGTTTGGCTGGCTTGTTGATCGAGTCGTTGATACTACGAAACATTCCAGCGTGATCGAACAGCAACACACAGAATATGCATACGGCAACCACGCAAACATCTTGACTATCTGTTTGCATTCTGATCATATTAGTTTCCTGTTTTCTTGCATATTTGCATAGCCCCAATATCCTCTTGCAGCGTCCTAATATCTATATTGTAGGATAATTTCTCCTGGGAGTATCAACGTTTCGAAACGTGAACGAATAATACGTTTCGACGAGTTCCTTCAATAAAATTCATCCCTCTAAACTTATTATTATCCATAGAAAATAAATTCTCGGGAAAATTGGAAATGAGCGCCTTTGATTACCATATACCGTGTAAAATATTAGATTTTATATCCACTGGGGAATTTCGATTTGCAACAGTGTCACAATGCAAATCTCTATCCGACAGTTTTTCGTTCTATTAACATTTAGTCTGTTGGAACCTTCTTGCAGGATTTTATTACCAGAAAGATTTCTCGCGGCAATTTAAACGGCGCACGTATGTTCATGCACCATGCAAATCGTGCGCGGTGGCCTTAAAAACACCACACTGCGCCTTTCGAGCATGAACACTTCATTACTCTATCGATTTGAATCGATGGCTAGTGGCGCGGTACAGTCGACAACTAGTTATCGGATAAATCGCAGATAAAAGTCTCGTATTCGTCTGTAATAATTCAATTACTCGCTCTACTCGATCGTGTATGAATCCGCGATAATAGTTGGCTCGGTCTTTTTCGGCGTAACTTTTCGGCGTAACCGTAATTTGGTGGCATCAGCTCGAATAGATGAATCGAGAGACCTATTTTGCCACATGTTTGTCGTTACTGTACCGTCGACGGCGTGTAACAAACCGGCGGAGCATCGCAAAAAATATGGATTAAAAAAGCCACAGGCTGTGAAACGCTGGTCCACGAGCGCGTATTTTTGTTCACGCTATTTAGGTCTCGCGGTTCGTGTACCATCGCGAGGAGTTACATCGAATGTAAAATCACTGGCTGAAACACGGACCATCCAGCATGGTTTCGTTGTTTTTCATTTTAAACTTTGTTGACGGTAATTCGATGCCATTTGTTTGGAAGAATTCGTCCACGAATTTGTGAAAATTTTTAACGAAATTCTTTACTCTGTGAAACCTGGAAAAAATAGGTTGTGTGTCCTTTGTATTATTTAATCTATTAGTAAGGTGAAGAATATAACAATATCGAATATGGTTATGATAAGTTCTATGCTTTAAATGAATAAATCCTGTCAGTTTATTTGACTTTCGCACCCGAAATACGTTTTTATAGATGTCTTAATCGCTTTACAGGTGTTGGAGCGCTACGAAGTTAGATCTCTCAGAAAAGTTTGCGGATCTGGATCTGATTATCTCGTATTAAAATAACAGTCACCGAGTAACGCCAAACACCAGTAAGTTTTCTTTCTTGTGATCATCAACTTTTATCATACTTAATGCAATTGTTAATATTTTCTGCAAAAGGCTCAAAATAAGGAATTCTTGAATCCAATATCAGAAATATGGGAAATCTTGAACACGGAGAATTCCGATTGTCAATTCTTGGTAATTTTATTGCTCTGTCGGAGTTTTAAATAAGAAGAACAATTTTCTTTGGTTTCATTGCATCGGTTTCGATTGTACTCCCAATAGAGGAACGAGCAATCTTTGTGTTCTGAAAGCGAACAGAAAACAATATGAGATCTCGGTGATTTAGTCGCAATAACTGAGGAAAAGCACAATGGAATAGCAAACGAGATCGAGTCTTCTCTCTGTTCTTTCGTTGTCAGATTTACATCGGCCGTGGTGCAAAAATCGTTTTGGTAACGTGACAAGTGAAACGTAATCAAAAGCAGGAGCAGAGGAACGCGGCCTTTTCATCGCTGTTGCATTTTACAAGAATCCTATAACGTCGTATTCGCGTCAGTTATTCAGCTAGACGCGGCGGAACGCGGAAAATGACTCGAATGAACGTTCCTCGTTGAATATTTCGACTTGCTGGTAGCCGCATAAACATACTTGTGGTATGAATGTAAACGAAAGAGTGCGTTGATTACAAAAACCATCGGCAGGGTTTATTTAAAAAAAATTAAATTTTAAGCAATAAACGTCGAAATGGTCCCACTTTCCAGTAATTTAAACGAATCCATAAAATCCAGCTAAAATCTAAGTACCTCTTCGAATTTGCTATTTAAGTTAACACAAATAATATTTTTAAGAAACTTTTACATTTTCAAATGTG
Source organism: Bombus affinis (assembly GCF_024516045.1). Classification (NCBI taxonomy): domain Eukaryota; kingdom Metazoa; phylum Arthropoda; class Insecta; order Hymenoptera; family Apidae; genus Bombus; species Bombus affinis. The sequence continues at coordinate 7,189,154 of NC_066355.1, read as the reverse complement.
ACGTCTGTACTAACCTGCGTTAGTAAATGCAGTATAAATATTCCTGCAAACCCTTCAATCCGTAGGTTGATACTTGTCTAGAGTTTAACTCGACACCCATTAGTCGAAGATTTAACCCATTCACGTGTTTACACTTGTGACATATGAGTTTGCAGGAACATCCAATTTATGTAAGCCCATGACAATCACGTCAGATGGTTTGCTCAGTTTGATAAAAGAAGACGATACTTTTTCTAAATTGTAAATCAACATCTCTTCTTCAATTTTAATGTGACCAGCATTCATAAATCGATTCTTTATCGTCTTAGTGTCTTCTTCTAATGGTTTAGAATTTCATTTCATTTTTCGTATTGTATCATTGTCTCCTTTTGCTATTTTTACTAAGTTATCGTAGTTATTAACATATGCCTACTATGTTCTATTCTTTCAATGCTGCTCTTCTGTATTTCGCTAAATGTACTTCATACGCTATTAAAAACGAAGAAGAGATAGTAAATCTTCGCCGTTAGAAGATTAATATGTCGATAGATTTTGCTGCTATATTTTACTCGAAAACGTCAGGAAGTATTGGTGATCATTGTCCATGCATGACCTGAAAATTGTACGTCCTAGTCGGTTATCTAATCCGAAATCCAGCGGACCAAGTAGTACGAGTCAATAATCCCAGCGACCAGGAATATCGAGCAAGCAGTCACGCGCGCCGTCATCTGCCGTTGAAATTTCGTTTTCCGAAAGCAATCAGCTTAAGCAGCATTCACATTGAGCGATCCAACTACAAAACAGCCCTTTAACGTCGAAAGGAGAGTCGCAGAGAACCTCGGTAAATAAAGGAAGTTCCAAGGCTCTGGTATGTTCCAAGGAAGCTGATTACATAGGATCTAACCGTGAAAGATAATTCCTGAGCGGAGCGAACTCTGATCAAGTTGGGACGGCTATGAGAGCACGAAGAAGCTAATCCAAGGACCGTGTCTGGTTGCAAAAGCCCGCGGACAAACGCGGCCGAACAATAATCCTTGTCAGCGTGCGGAGACGAAGCTGTGCGCACTTAAGTAGCCCATTAAAGGTTAAGTTCTCGACGTGAAACCCGCAAACGTTTATTGTGCACGAAGCCACCCACACTTGCGTCGTCGTCGTCGTCGTCGACGACGACACACGTTAAGTCAATAACAGCTGCCCACTTATCTATTACAGATGTCACAGGCCGACTTTGGACTTCTGGCCCAATTGCACATTTGGGTCAAGTTAATCGGAAGTAGTAGCCTGGAGCGATTCTAAACCGACCAGCGATATTCATCGCGACGATAAATTAATTAAAGCGTACTTTGCACTAATACTGTTTCGGCTGTGAACGACTACTGCTGTTAAACGTGATAAATAGGCTTTATTCTCAGGAAGATTTTACGATGATCGTTGTACGATGGAAGGTGCGCAGGCGAGTAACTTCTTGGCGCTGTAGGTGCGAACGATATAGAAAACGGTCGTAAAGTCTGCGAGAAACTAAAGTTTACAGTGATGAAACGTGTAATTTAAGATATCTTACATTTTTGGAGTGATAAAAACCGTAAGGTCCTTTCAGGGTTCAGTATCTCAAGGATGTTGAATCTGCTACATTCTTTCGGACATTTTGTATCCATTCGTTTCTACTACCGTTAAAAAATTCCTTAAACTCGAGTAGAGTACATCAAAGAATTATTACTTTTCTTAAAACGTCAAGAAATCTGTTTCTTTCATGAACCGTCGAAATATCAGAGAGGATCCTGAGATATTTATTGAAGTCTATACTATATTATATTACTCGATATTTCTACGAGTAGAACATATCTGTTTGTCTGGCTGCACTATATCAGGAGCTGTCCGCTTTTGCAATTTTGATTTAAGACTGCACTATGTCGTTGCTATACGATTTCGTCGTTATTGACCTTCATTCATATTCATAATTCAATCAAACAATCCAATAGGAAGGGATCTCATTTAGGTATAGCATGAATTTTTCATGAATCGATGCAATTCCAAATTCCATGCGTGTTACGAAATGTTTCCAACGCCTTCGAGCGATTTTATTTCTAAAATAGTCGAATCTCTCTTTCTCACTGTCTGTCCATTTCGACTATTATGATGATAAGAAATATGGCAATAATATGGCAATGGAAATATATAACACCATGGGGTATAAAAACGAATCAACGATATTAATTCCCTCGCTATTTTAGTCGAATTACTATCGTTCATCGGATTCGGTGGTGTATTCCGTGTAAATCAATCGATCCTCATCACCGATGAGTATATTTTTCGAGGAGATTGCAAATATGAATTTCATCTCGATCGAGTGTTCGTTGATTTTGCACGAGTAGGAACCAAATGAACATTCGCAAAACTAGTTAAAGGATATCTCAATTACTGTAAATGTAGCCCATAAAAATAATCGATCACTTGTAGGAAGTTTTTATGAAACATTTAAAAATTTCATCAGCACTGTAATCATGGTTATACTGGTAAAATTTGAAACAAATCTGAAAATGTACATGGAAAATACAAGATTACAAAAGTATTTAAAGAGTCATTTATTCATTATATTAATGAGACCATTATTCAATGGAATTATTATTAATATTTATATGTTTAAAATAATTATCTTGTATCACTACAGTCTTTATGAAATTTCGTAACTGTTTATATAACGCATATAAAATACAAGGATGTCTCGGTTAAAGGAAGTAACGTAAATGTCTTTTTTGATTTTAATAACACGGAAGATGTCAACATTGTCAACATGGAACAACGAACGTCAAAAATAAAAAATGGGACGTAAAAATTGTCTATGGTACAGTGTCCAAATACTTTAGCGAGGCACTGTATGATGAAGGGTCTATAGAATCGCGATCTCTCTGTTTCGAACGGTTTTGCTTCCAAAAATTCCAGCTTGATTAAAAACAATATTTGTAACAGTCAATAAAATTGCCATTACCTCGAACTTCATCATGTAAATTTCGTGTAATTAAACAGTCGCAAGGGCATGAATGCAACTTTGAACGAGCGACGAGCGCCAACTCGTTTCATTTAAAGCGCTGGTCAACCAATTCTACCGCCGATAATTAAGTTTCTCGATCGATCGTTTTATCTTGTTCCTACCTCGTTTCAAAACGTTAATCTCGCCAAGTGGAAGAACACAAAATGTATACTGTTCAGCAAAGATACTTGACGATTTAGTTTTAATGAATTTTCTCTATGACAAACAAAAGCGACAAGTGAGTGAAGGAGCATGAGAGGAGACAGAAAAGTGGCTCGAAGTTTGAGAATTCGTTTCGAGGAATGTTAGTGTTTCGTGTCTGAATGGGTTCGAGAAACGAAATTTAGAAGCTTGTACGCGGAAAATTCAAGAGCTCAGAGTTTGAGTTTGAAAGCGGGCAAGTACAGTTGGCGAGCGACTCATCCAGTTAGAGCTCTTAATTATTGCCGAGAGCTTTGTTTCGAAATTGTTTCCCGAAGGACAATCTACGCTTAACATACGCCTGTACTTTGAGATTTTCATTGCCAGCATCGAATTTCGATATTTTCCATAACATCACGCGTTAAAGTCTTACTCGCGACGCAGGTTCTTTTTTATTTTCAAAATTTCTTGCCTGTACCATTATCTCCCGTTACTTAATTTATAATTAGAATTTAATTAGAATAGATAATTTCCTTTTCCTTAAACGTCTCAAGATCGATCGGTTTCCACTTCTTGTTTGCCTTCGATTCTGCTCCTAGGAAAGGCACACTTTCGCCACTACTTTATTCTTTTCTATTTTTCTAAGAGTGTTGTTGAAGCTTGAAGAACTCACACAGAGTTGAGATAAATGATGCATTTTTGTCCCTTTTAACGGTTGAAGGTTTGGCAAGGCCTCACGTTTGCTCTTTTCTTTCCACCCCTTTAGAAGAAATCTAGGAATTTACCCTGTAACTAAGCAGTGAACTGTTTTATGCTTTTTATGACTCAAGGTCGAACTTTCTACCTCTCGTTTTTCCACTTTTTTACTGTTGTAGATGAAGGGTATTTTCCACTTTCGCCCTCGTTTATTCCGCTATAGTAATGCCCATTATCTGCTTCGTACGTTGCTAAGCAGGAATTATGTGCGTTGCCAAGCAGGCATTTATGTGCGGGGAAAAAGTTACGATCGTATGCTCAGCCTGGCGTTTTAATTTATTCAAAGTGCATGATGATCCTTTCGCTTGGAGATTTCGAAGGAGCTTCTAATTGGATATCATCGCAACAGTAACACCAGCTACATTTATGTGAAATTCTCTTGAAATCTTTCATATTATCTACGCTCTTATTTTCAGTTCTCACATATACATACATACAGCATACATACATGTTTTTAAATATTTATAGGAAATTTGAAAGCGCAAAATAGCGCGATATGCACATAATATGAGAAAGTATACAGAATATCCCAAGTATAGTACTGTTTGTAATATTTGCCATGTAAACCAATTTTTTAACGACGTTCTATCTTTGTCATTGTATTCTTAAAAATATGAATTTGCATAAAAATCCGCAGTTTAACGATCACTGTACGCATGCAAATGTGAGAGTTGAAAATAAGAGCAGCTGACAGCCTCTCTCTTGGGACTTTTAGCGACATAATCACTATGTGAAGGTAATAGTAGCATACATCGTATTTCACAAAGCGCATGGTACATAGGAAACAACAGTTTTCCTATGGTCAAGTTAGAAAGACGTACAGGATTAAATGCATCACTGTCTGTTTCGAGTGCATTGATTAGATCGTGCTTCGTATTCGAGCGTATTCGTGAACGTATTCACGTTGTATTGCCGTGCGTTTATTCCCTCGATACCGTTTAATTGTCCCATCTGGAGACTAGATGTGTCGTCAGTAAAGTTTTACTCTGATCTCTGTAACGTCTGACGGCTTGACGCCCTTTGTTCTTGATGGCCTTTCACTGCTAGCGTGCTCTTTGTCCTAGAGTTCTAGAAAGGATTTTCTCTTTTCTAAATTACCTCTTGGAACATTAACGAATCGATTGTAACTCGAACCTGTTGTTTTATTAAACAAAAATAGAAATTTTTTTGTATTTTTAATTTATTACAAACCAGAAGAAATTATAGAAATTTGTATTCATTTTTTAAACACTAATTACTTTTATTTATTATTTTTATTATGAATGCAGAAAAATAAATAGATAAATAAATGAAACCTAAGCAGAGATCTGTTCCATTAAATATATATATATATATATATATAGATACACATGTTTGTATATTTCAAAGAAATGAGATAGTTGGTAAAAACCATCAAGAGGTAAAAAAAATAATAGTCAGAAATGAGTTTTGAATGGGTCAAGTAAAAAGTTACACCTCATAACGGACAACATTGTGTGTCTACGTATAAGAGGGCTGTCGAACTCAGTTTGCACGAACGTGGATATTAGGAATTCCCGAATCGTAATAGAACAAGGAAAATCCGACGTCCACCAGCCGCAGTTTATAATGCTGTCGTATTACAACCGATTTCCGATATACCGACACGCTTGGGACTAAAACTTTCCAATGCCGGATTCCGAACACTCTTGGAGCCTTGTTGCTCGAATATCAAGAGCCTTGTTCACGTCTCTCGATGGAATTGAAACTAGATTCGACACACGCTGGGATATGCCAGCTGAGCCGAAACTCGCGGCCGAATTAAACTGCGGAGTTGCTCGCTAGGCGAGTAGAAATTTCCGGTGAAAACTCGTATTTGGAATTTCGACAGAGCTAAAATTCCTATCGGATCATTCCTCTATTATCGTACGTCGTTGTCCTGTTACTTTAACAGCTCTCGAAAACGACGAGACAGACTGTTTGTTAAACTCGTTGGACGGATAGAGGACAGACGGGAGAGAATTTCAGCAGAAGGAGATAATTCTTCTTGTCCACCTATGATTATCAATAATCATAGTACGATCGACAGGCTGGTGTTCCATACGAACAAAATAAGTATGAGAACAGTTTGAGAATGCCGAAGTTTAACGCGAATTATAAGTCCAAAGAACATTTTGATACAGAGTAGGAGAAAATCGTTATGATTTATTCAGTTCATGGAAAAAGGCGCCCTGGTTTGTTCTGTTGATTCAAAACGATACTCGAGCCATCCCAAATCGTCAGAAATAATAGAGATTTCTTCAAAGAACGATATAAAAGTGGTACGAAACGGTGGAGATATTAATATCGTAATTTGCTAGTAACTCGAAAATGAAGAGTAAGATTTTGTAATACGATGATTCGTTTCCCCCCTTTTTTTTTCTTTTCACGTAGAATCATTTCCTTGTATTCCGATACCATGATTACTGTCACTCCATATAGTAGTCGTAGCGGAGGGTTAGTAACGCGAATCTTCATTTACTCGACCGAATTGATATTGACAACGGGTCGATAGCAGAGCAATTTCTTGCGTTGGCAAGAAAACCACGAATAGAACAGAGAGCGGGTGGCAGTCGGTGTTCCGTATCAGATGGAAAACAACGAGGCTCGCACGGTTCTCTCTTGCAGTTGCAGAACGACACGGCCGTTCATTGATATTCAACAGCGAATTTACGAGGACGATAAACGTTAGTGGTCCACCCAGACTTCTTCGACCATCGTGTTTCCTACGTTTCTGCTACTGTTATCAGACGTTCGCGGCTGTTTAAATAAATATCAAATTAAACTTTACTGTTGGCCCGACTCGTTACACCGTGTTATCTATCTCTGCCCATCGAAAGCGTAAATCAGTAGTTTTACATTGGGTTTACGCGAGCATTCGTACCGCTACTTTATACCTCTTCGTTTCGTCCGTTGTTTTTACACCGGAAATTATGCAAACTGTCTGCTTCCTTGACGTGTTTTTAAAATGATTAAAACCCGTAGGACGCTCGAATGCGTGTAATTTCTGGTTGTTGAATCGGAAAGCAAATGCAGAAATTTTACCTTTTTGATTTAATTTATTTGATTTTAAGTTAACCAGTGTTAGCGTAGTTATTTAATTTGTTAGTTTTAACTCAGTTGATTTAGTTGGTTCGTTGAAGCTTGTCAAAGCGTAATGCTGCGTATAAACGATTGTAATAAAGATTAATAAACTTTGCTATTGAAATTCGATTAGTTATACGGAAAGAATGAGAAAATAATGAGAAAGGAACTCTAAGAAAATTCTTGATAGTATATGGAGTAGATGTTTCAGACTGTCGCGAAATTTATTCGAGGTCGTGTAACACAGTAAAAGTTGCGTCCTCGGAGCGTAAGCTAAGATCGTCGTTTTATTTCTTGGCCGCGTGTCTTTCGTATTAAAATCTAACGCGTGAGTTACGCGGCACAGCGGCACTGGTGTAAAATTCATGCAATACAAGGCGAGGCCTGCATATGATACGCGAAACCATATTTCTTTGCTGCTCTCCTGGTTATTTAGGGATACCGCGTGCAGTGAACATCGTACAGGTGTGCGAGCGGTTATCGACGCCGCGCAACATTTCTTAGGCCAAGAGTTTCGTTGGCGAGCTTGGGATTTTACGCGAGGTGGTATTTCGCTATAATTTTCGAATCTCTTTGGAGATCGCGGAACGTGAAGTTGGCGAAGAATATAACGTTTTCGGGTGATGTTTCGCTTCTTGAAGAAGCTCTTACGCGCACATAATTTTCAGCGGCCACCGGATCTGCCTGTCCCGAGAGTTTGCAACTGGCTGTAACAGTCAAAACCGAAAAGTTAAACCGTGCGAATCTAATTTAAGTTTCTCAGTGGCTAAGTCGGGAAAATAGATGGCACTTGGCCCGTCGAGCTTTACTAAAGTGTGTCTACCGTGTGTCACGGAACCTAGAGAACGTGAATGTATCTCCAGCTGGAAAATATCCCTGCTGAATGTTAATTAAAAGGAAAGTAACCATAATCCCCTTCCGGTGGTAATGGAAATCCCTTCTCCTTGCCACGATTAGGAAAAGTCGTGATTCACGATATACAGTAGCTCGCAAGAGTATCCCAGCATTTATGGGAATCCTTTTGTAAATATATTATTTGTGTTGTACGAAACGTTTTCTCGTATAATAAGGCGATGGTATTTAATAATATTAATGCTAGTGTTTTAATAATATCTGAAACAAATCTGAAAATGTACATACAAAGCACAAAACGTATAGTACAAATATATATTTCGCAAAGACCAGACAAATATTCAACAGTTAATTATATTAATAAGAGTCGATATATTTAAAATGGCTGTTTATTTCGTATACTAATTTTTTATTAAATATATCTTTAAAATAAATATCTTGCAACTTTCATATTACGTTATTAGATCAGTTTCAAACTTGACCCACATAACCATGACAGCTGTGTCTCGTGAAACATGGAAATGTTTAACATAACACATACAACGTATCGAGGAAACTTTTCTATAAGTGTCGAAATACATTGATCCGATCAATTCTACATAGACTTATTTTTAAAAAGTCGATTTCTAAAAGAGAAATACGGGTACCGATGGTCAGACTGAAAATTTCAACGTGTCCGAATATATTCAGGCTATTTTTGTTATTCCTGATGTATGTGCGTTCGTGTCAATAAATGGGGATACAGCTGCGGCGATGTATCCAATTCGCGGCAAGCGGCGAGTTTTCAATTTGCCGAACAATCTGAAAATTGATTATTCTCCAGGATGCGTTTCTGTTTGTCTTGTTCGCACGAAATACAGTCACGGGAAGCTACTAGCGAAAGCTAGCGAACTCGTAATACGTGTCACGAGCACGCGATACCAGACCGTTGTATTAAGGAGAATGGCCTTGCAGATGGAGGACGATGTCTGACAAATGCGGGCCTCATACTACTGCCGTGTCGAAGCTTTACCCCCTGTCACGCTAAAAGTGGTATAAATGGAACGTCTGTTTTTCCGCTATTATCCACGAAATATTTCTACGAGATTGCGTAATAATTCATCTGGTATACTTGTCGCGCATGAAACTACCCTTAATTAAGGGGAAAATATATACGTATGTACACAGTGTACGCGCGACAGGCTGTAACTGTACGTGTCGTCCAACTTTATCAAGCTTAAAATATTCCCATGGTTTTTTAGAATCTTCATAAGAACACTTTTGTCTGAGAACTTCATTATTCCGTGACAACTTAAAATTTCTAATTTTCAAATTATTTAGGACGAAGGAACTTTCCAGAAGAAAGGAATCCTCTGGCGAAGTAAATTAACGAATAATTGAATAGATTGCGTCGGAAGTTCCGGTTCTAATTTTTTAACGTTCGTCGCGGTTGAATTAATAATTGGAAACCACCAGGGAACAGTACAACTGACCAACTTATGTTCATTTTCTGTACTTTAATTCCTAGATGATTTCCAAGAGTTTCAAATTACTTAATCTTACAATATCTTCCATTTTAATCTGTAGGACGGCTATTTTGATATAATTTGCGGTGCGCTGCAGGTTCCAACAGGATGAAATAGTGTCAACCGACTAAGACGCGTTTCCTTTAGCAAAACTTTGCGAATTCAATGGAGGTGGTTTGAACTTGCGCCTCGCTGAATCCGCTCTTTACAAATCACAGGGCACTGCTATTAACCGGTTAACTGGGGCGTGTTTCCGTGATTCTGCGACTAACGTTTAGCCACAATTAGGCAATTTTTACAATCTGTGCGGAGAAACTGCAATCTCGCTGGCGAAACCATGTCGCCAGTGCACTTAAATGTTCGCTCGACTACCATTGTTCGGAAGCATAACGACGAATTGGAAAACAAACAACAGAAAAAGGTACTTTGTTTTCTATGGCGTCGTTACACCGAGAGAGAATTCTAGCCTCTTAGTTTCAATTTTAAAGAATGAAAGTCGAGACTACCGTGCGAACTCTGGTTGAATTAACGGGCTTCACGAAGTAAAATAACAGTGGCGAACCAGTTTGGAATCGCTTGCGCGGAGATCTATGCAACGCCACGCTTCAACCGCAGGAAATTAATTGATTTGAACGAATATCATGGCGTCGCGGTCGAACTGTCGTTTAATACTGCCTCATTTACGGGTCACTGGTTTCCAGTGAGAAATAACGAGACCGAATCTGACCGGTATGAAAGGCTCGAACCACGAATAAACAGATGTCATCATTTAGAATCAGAAATTTCAGTTTACCACATTTGATTCAATAAACGATCCTTTCTGTCGTTCTGTACCAGTCATCTCTGATTTTAACTGGAATACATCATCGATCTTTCCATCAGCAACGTAGTTATCGAATGGTAAAATCATGCGATGGCCTCGCAAATCACATACGTTTCTTTTATTTAGATTTTTATCCGGCTTTAGTACTTACACGATTACTCGTATCTTTTTCCTCTTGTAAATTTGATTATATTAAATGTATTTGTTTTTATATTATAATTAAACAATGACATTGTTTTATCTCGCTTACAAATCTACAACTCCCCTAGTGAGTAACAAAGGGATAATATCGATATGTTTTATATCAGTAGAAATGGAACTAATTGAAGACCATAGCCACATTTTCACATTCTACGGGAAAATACAGCTCTTGTTTTCTATTTAGGGGATTACCATCAACATCCAAGACATTAACGACACGTATTGCTGGTTAGTGATAGATGAGATCGTACAGATATAGCTTTGGATAAATTTGAAAAGGTTCTTAACATTATTTTGTATCACGGAAGGATTCCCTTAGTCTGAATCTGGGAAGTCTGATCTGATTTCCTGAGGTTTCAGTTTCTCTACAGACAGTCAATATATGTCCAAGAGCACGTTGGCATGCGACATCAGCATGTGTCGCAGTGAGTTCGTGGTTTTCTCTTCAGCAGGAATTCGTAAGTAAGTCTCGTGCGTCCAATCTGACTCTTGTTTGAAATGATTTGGTTTCCTCTATGGAAGGATCTTCTCGTCATGGAAAATGTCGTCCAAACTGTTACTCAGTTTAGTTGGTTCTTCAGAATTTTTCTTATGATTCCGTGATCCCAACATGTTTTAGTATAGTATCGATGCGCTGCTTGATGATAAAATATTTAACGCGAAACTAACGTCAAAATTCTATTTATCAAATTAATTCCAAGATTGTCTCTTAATTTGTTATTATATCCAAAGAGAACAAAGAATATCGAGAATTTCTAATGAGCGAAATAAAATAAATGATTCCTCTCACGATTAAGTTTGCCCATCACTGTTTTACATGTTTGCGAACAATTTACTATCGCTTCGTTAATCAAAACCCCTAAAAGAGCGGAGGAGCGAAAACGTTGAAATTAATCGCGCTAAAGCTCGATTAAAAAGCTCGTAAAAATCTACGTTTCAATTTAACGTCCCTGGTGAGGCAACAAGGATGCTCGGTTAAATCCAATGGGGTATTATTTCGCCAGGAAGAAAGAGCTATAGCTGGCAAGCGTTCCATTCTCAACACGGAATTGAAAGAAGACAGTAGTGGCAAGTTGGACGATTTATTCTCACCTAACCTAAAGCTGGCCACCGTGATTTACCCGTTCGTAGCTTGCACACGGTTGCCTCTGTACGCGGGCGTATAAATATCCGTGTATTTGTGCACGAGCTTGAATTAATCGCGATGACCGAAAATATTTATGAGAGTTGCACTCTCTTTAATGCGGTTCGATTTCGTTGGTCGACCGAGGGCGGGTACTTAAAACTTTAAACGACGCTAACTACGCCTTACTCTCTCGCTCTTTCCTCGTTTGCGCGCCGTTATGGAAAAAACTTTTCTCTCCAACGATTCAACAAATTTTCCTTCAGCTACTATATCACTTCGTTCGTTCGTTCGTTCGCCATACGGATAACGCATGACGAATTGAGATATCAGATTCAATTTAGGATTGCGAGATCTTATCGTCGTCTGGCTACTAGATTTCATCCTAATCGGGAGGGAGCGGTTCTAACCGTTTTTCGGACCTCGATATCGACACCTTCTTTTTTATTATGGTTGTAGATTTTGTAGAAGGCAGGGATATCCGGCAATGGAGCATTTTTTAGAAATTGAAATTCACAGATGGAACGGTGAAAAATTATTAAGCATGGTGAATAAACGATAGGTTATTAAATCAGATTTCAATCCTTCAACATAATCAATTTTACTATTGCGTTATACGAATCTATCAACCGAGTGCTTGATTTCACGATCATTGAAAATTGCGATATTACAGAATTAGGCTATGATTACAGTAGTTGCGCGTTCTATTCAGACGAATGAATCATTCCAAAGATTAAAGTCCATTCACTCATAAGAATCTCTATGCATATCTAACTACTCTGACGTGTTTATCAGAAAGTTCATCGGAACACGGATCTACCATAACGTCAGCTTTATTCGCAACATAAAGTTAGATATATTTCTAGAACTGTATATTAAATATATTGAATAGCATAGAGAGATGTATCGAATAACAGTATCGAAAATTAACCTTCGTGCAAAAGATTTAGATGGTGTACCGTGATAAACAGTTTCCCTTGGAAAATTATTGGCGGACAGGGATTGATTTATTTTCGCGTTCCTTCAGGTTCGTATAAGGCAAGTGAAACAGTGAGAGATAAATTCGAGGCGGGAGGAAATTGTAGCAGTCGTGCCGCGGAAAAATTATGTGGCGGTAGTAGCCATAAAGTTTCACGTAAGATTCGACGGAGTCGCGAAAGACGAACGTGTTCAATATCTGGCGTCTGTGTGGTTGTAACGTCTGGTATCGTCGGTAATTCGAAATAAAAATTGTGAATGCATCATACCGTGGCCTTGTAGATCGTATCAGATCGAGAAATACGGACGAAAGCCGATATTTGGTTAGCGAGACGTGTCGCTCGTCGACGTGTGTCGCTCGAGATATTTCCGTGACGCTTCTATCCTCGGGATATTCTTCATTTGAAATTTAAGCGAAATACATCGACTGGATCAACAACGTCGAAGGTGGCTAAACTTAAATTTCAGTGTGTCACGCGGAAGTTCGAAATAAAATCCGCGGCAAATTGGCCGAGCAGTAACGCGAAAAATATCGCGGTGAACTTGCCCGATTTTTCCTGCGATATTTACCAGCGAAATGACGCTAATTTTTCATTAAATTTCCCGGTAGATGTAATTACATTTGCAGCTCTACTTGTGGTAAATTCAATTTTAACCGGGGAACTTCCTGATGGAAGAACGTCGTCGTTTAAGAACGACCAGAAGAATTTATTAATCTTTGTGGTAGATAATACCAAAACAGAGAGTTTTACATTAGTACATTACATTAGTTTTACATTAGGCCTATAGTATTCACCGAGAGAAATGAAACATTTCTAATCAATGTACATCGGTTCATAAAAATGATCGAACGCTTGTAGATACATTACATTTGCGGGTGTATCACGGTGGTTACAAAAAGTATAGACACATAATCTTATTTTTGACTTAAACAGTATTTAATTAGGATCTAAACATTTCATTTTTAGTCTTAAAATTTTGTAACGCTACTGAAACATACGAAATTTAATATACTTGGACGTAATTAATTAGCACATGGACGTTATAGTAAATACAATGGAACGCCAATAGCCATTGTAGCCACTGCACGTGTGTTACACAAAACATTTTGAAATTTCATCGACGATGTAACTAGACACGACTATCATGATCGCATAGGTAAAGTTTGAAAAAAATGTTTAAATGTATGTATCCAGTACAAATATATTATATCTCGGACTCTTTTCTAGCACTTTGTATATAACTGTTCTTACGGGAACTTTTACAAATTCTTGATCGATCAATCTCGCCGAGGATTACAGCGTGGAATTTTACGTAGCAAAATATATGGCAGGCGAGCTAGTTGTCGTCAATCATAGTTGCACGGTATCAGTGTTGAACATCAAGATTTTTGGCATAGAATTTCCAACAGCAACAGGCAAAGGCGAACGTAATTTAGGTAAAGCTTCTGCTCGCTGCTTCTTGAATTAGATATTCATCCTTTATAACGTTGAACCTGCGAATCATTTTCTAATGGATGAACATAATACTGAAACGTATACTCTCTGTATGTAGATTACATGCGTTGCATAAAGGATCCAATATTAAGATTCTTAGGGTTTCCATGGAACGTAGGTATACCGGTGTATAATACAGAAAATAAAATATCAGACTAACAGATCAACTTTCCGCGGTCTCCTCTTTCAAAACTGGCACGATCCTTCTCGCCTTATACTCGGGAACATCCATTTTCCTATCGCATTAAATAGATTCTGTCATGTAACTCGAGGCTAACCAACGAAGTGTACAAGTACCTGTACATCGAGTAATCCAGCTACAAAATATACTGAGCTCATTTCTAAAGTGCAACATGCATCAGATTTTCTTCCTTGAGCGTAAGGTTGTAATATAAAATGTTTAGTTACGCCTTAGGTAAATTTATAGCTACAGTTCTTTGAAATCGATGAATCTCCTCTGGACGTTGTTAAGTAATTTACCTGAAGCCCTCACTTTTCCAAATGTCTAGAAAATATATTGCTATACGGTTCTCATCAATTTTGAGGAAAAATAAGAATGGGTCGAACTTATGACTATCGGCATCTTTACTTCTTCGACAAAGATTCGTTACACACAGCCTGTGTCTTGTTGTCTTCCCGACACACGGTACTTGAAGAAATCTAATTTGTGGCATCCTCGATTACATGTCGTCCTTTGTTAATAAATTGAGAAATCAAAAAATCATTTTTCTTATATTGTTTGTTTATATTGTTGCCTTATATAATTGCCAACCCAATATTATTTAAGATTAGATCATAGTTTGAAGGTTTCTATTAGAACACAAATCACAAGACAGATAGCGTCTCCAATGGGTAGCGTAATTTTCATTACGACCTCGCACTTGCAGGAATTGCGATATCAACGTTAGCGTTTAATATCACACATCAACGTTTCGCGCGGAGTTAATGTGTTTATAATGTAGGCGAGGTCGAATGATGGCCACGGTAATGAGCAATAATTAAGAAGAAAAAATTGGTTCGAACGGTACTCGCAGGGATATTAATAGTGGACAATCATTGAATCATTAATACGAGTGTCGCGTGGTAGGTGCGCTGGTAATTACGATAAATCTTTTAATTAACGCCGATTATTCTGACGAGCGAAATGACCTGGCATTAAATTAATTCGAGATATCCCGGAGGCATCGGATGGTGTTCATATCGAAAAATTCGAGGCGCCATGTGGTGTCTATGCGACTATACTACGTCCAACATCGTAATTGAATATCGGTCACCCTCCGGCATTGTTTCGTCATAAAATTTTAAAGTCTTTTATGATTTTTATCCTCTCGCGATAATAGATACAATACAGAAGCTTGCTGCATGAATCGGAAATACAAAAAGAACTTGAGTTGATAGTTTGAAAAAGATCTCTAAACTTATCATACTAGACGTCGTTTATGGACCACTGGATACGAAACTATAATTTCTCTAGACTTCATAAACTTGCAGGATCCAGATGAAAGAAGTGATAGAAATGAGAAAGATAGAGAACGCATTTTTTAAATTGCCTGTTTTATCAATTTGTAGTAATGCAAATTGACTAGCAAGAAATTATAAACGACACGTTGAGTTAACGCAACTTTCCATGTTTCGATTAAACACGATCAAATAGGACAGCTGCTTTTGCGAACTTTTGTTCTTGCGGAACCGATGTCAATATGTTTTAATAATAACACAATATGTGTATTATTTTAACAAACCCTGTTTGCGAAGAACAGTATCAGGCGACGAGTTTAATTTTTATCATCTGTCTGTTGGACGAAATTGTAGTTCGTTTCGTAAACAGAATCACGAACACAGAGATGAGGACGGAGGATCATTCTCGAAGGAGGAAGACAAATATTTTCGTGGGAAATTATCAGGGATTGAAATGTAGGCCATCTGTCTATGAAAACTGCTTTACTCTCCGTTTCATGGCGCCAAGGATCTATACTTTGAAACTTTGATGTTCAATATTCGTAATAATAAATACTATGATATCGAAGAAATAATAAATCACCAAAGATAATTAAAAGAGAGGAAAGTCGTGTCTCGTCAGAATGAAAAAGTAATGGTAAACAATACAATGGAAACGTGTTATCGAAGAAGAAGTTTCATGGATTCTATAGCAGAGGCAACTTTCTATTGTAAGCAACTGTGCTGTAGACTATGAGGCGCCGACGTTTCGGACACATATTTCGTACGTAGGGGCAAGCAAGCTTTCTCCAAGTCTATACATAGTACTTTGCAGAATTTCTAAGTTGTATCGCCTCTCGTGAATGGTTTTTGGGTGTGAGAAGTTTCTGCTATAAGATATCACAGTTGCAACCTAAATAACGTCCGCTTAGAAACGATCTCTATTGTTTCATTTCAATTTAGAAGTAGTCTATTCTTCTTCTGAATGTTCTTCTACTACGTCTAATGGTATAGGAAAGTATTTGGAAACCTTTTATGAATATATATTATGTGTATTGCATAAGATGTTTAAAAGTTTTGTTAGCACTGTAACGAGATCCGATTATCGCGATCTATATTGGTAAAGTTTGAAACAAGTCTGAAAATGTACATAGAACCTGCAAGATATTAAGTGCAGATATATAGTTCATGGAAATGACGAAAATATTTAAACAATCGGAATTTCGATTTATATAAATAAAATAGATATCAGTGTTCAAATGGAACTATAACGAAATAAGACAAATTTTACGAATATAACGATGATGGTCATGATTCATTATAATTTAAGTGAAATTTGAAAATATTTTATATAAAGCGCGTAATACGTAGACAAATGTTTTCCGCGGTAAATGTTGAGATATTTTCACGAGCCACTTTAATTTTATATTCGCGTGCATAAAAATACCGCACCTAAGCTCTACATTATGACTTCTCGAAATTTCAAAGTACACCATTATACGCTCCACGAAAGCATAAAAAGAGCTTAACGAGGGGGCGCATCCGCGACAGGCCGGAAGAAAGAGACGTCCAAATGTTCCGTGTCTTCGCGACCGATTAAACCTTAAAAGCATGTTCGTGGAGTCGAAAGGTTTTCCCCGGATGTTTGTATCGAACGTGACTGCGAGCCAACCACAGGGGACGTTCATTAAGATCGAAATTTCCGGTTTGTCGGTTTACTTGGACGATTCACGACTTCAAAGGACGATTTCCAGAAAATCGAAAGGAAAGAAAATAACGATGAAAGGCGATTTACTGTGGGTAGTATTCGAGAATCGTAAATAATAAATTCATGAAAGTCTTTGGTGTAACGGGCTAAAAAAAGCGTGGAAACGGGTTTCACGGTAAAAGGGAACGAGGAAGAGAAATAAACTCACAAAGGGACCCGTCAACTTTTCCTCCCACTCTGCCTCGTTCAATTTTTCCTTCTCCCTTTATGGTTTTTCCACGGGGACAGCCACGACACTTCAACCCTTTGTAACATTCCGACCCTCTCGTAGGCAGCGGACTGATTTATTTTTATTGCGGCTGTCCGTCAACTATGACTTCCCTTTTCTGCCTGCTACCGTGCAACGTTTAGGAAGGTAAAAAATTGCTGAACGTCACGACGAACGAGTTGAATGTTTAATAGGTCGTTTTACATCCGCGTAACACGAGCCACCCCTTGATTGGCAACGCCAATGAACGATGCGGCCGTTTTTAAATATCAAACAGAACAACTCGACCAGGTATTTTCACTCACGAACGTCACACGTATCATCGACGGATTTACGAGTTTATACGAGCAAGATCCTTCTGTGTACGCTGGCATTTTGTAGCAAATTGATTGTCAGACGCCTCGTGCGGTTATGGGAACGCTAACTCATCGAGTACGTCACCAATTTTTTCGGAAATTTTACATTTTTGTAAATTTTCTACATTTTTCTGTGGATTTACTTTTCAACGTATTCTATACATTGGAGTGGCCGTACTGCTGAAACATTTGAAGTTGGGAGATTCGAGAAACGTTCGAGACAAAAGAAAGCAGTTGCAGTACTGTGTAACTCTGAATTACATAAATCGAAGGTTTTACACAATTGCGAAGAAATATATGTTCAACGAGATAGACTTCTATCGTTATCGGATTTCTGTTGTACGAGTGCACAAGACAGATCGGTATCGGTATAAAAATAAAAATTCTTATTGTGATATACGTCGATCCATTTTTTGAAACAGACAGCGAAATCAGATCAACTTATATTCTTCTTTCATGAAACATCGTGCACTTCTTCAATCCGGGATAATAAAATTAACAATATAAATCTAAAATACATTTTTAGAACTTCTTTAAAATCGGAACTTTATGAATTAATTCGATATTAAAAAATTCGAATAAAAACCTCATAATTTGATATAATTTAGAAATAAATATTTTTCGTGTATTTCTTCTCTTTTCGCCAAAGCGCTTCAGAAACTGCCGAGAGAGAGAGAGAGAGAGAGAGAGAGAGAGAGAGAGAGAGAGACTCGAAGAGGATCTTGTGGTTAGGTTGAGAAAAACTGCCACAGAGAATGTAACTATTGTAAATTCGAGGTTTTTGCAACGGAGATATTTTTAGTCACTCGGTTGGTCGAATAGAAATTGAGGATGTTGCTCAGGACCAGCTGAAGTTTATTCGCAGAAAAGTTGTCGAGAACGATCGAGATCCCTATGGGTAATACATTTGCGACAGTTAAGTACTTACATATGCTGATTTATTTAAAATGTCGAACGCTTTGCCGCACTTCGTGCAAGTTAACCGATGTAAAATACACAGAAAGTCACGAGTTGTTCCCAAGTTGTTAGTAATCGAAATGTTTCCTCATACAAGAACTTTCTTCCCCTATTACCATTCATATTAACGAGTTGTATAGTAGCATGAATGTAATTTCCTTCTCTTGAAGAACTTGGCTATTTTATTTCTTTATACATTATCGATCAAGATAGAGAAAAAATCATGTTTCAGATACAGCTACACTGAATCTTCTGCCAATTTGACATTGTAAATACAAACAGTAACTTGCTTTATTTCCATAAAAATTTTGACAAAAGAATTTTTTCACGATAAGAAAAATCTCACGAAACATTTGTTTTAGTTTCATGACTATGGAATATCTCGCGATTTCCTTGTTATGGTCGGTAACAAGTGAAGTTATTATTAGAATTATTATTATTAGAATTTGTCAGAAATGATTATTTCTGGTGCAATCTCGAAATTTGTAGAATAATTTTAATACAGCATGGATTAATTTCTCGCCATAAAGGAACGAATATTTGGAAATCAAAGACCGCGGGAGCGTGGTGCGTGAATTTGAAACGAAGCTGGGGGAATGTAAAATTACGTACGTGGTTTACCTTTATCAGGGACAATGGTGGGATGAACGAGCAGACCACCAAAGTAAATTTAACTAGCGAATATCCGAACGGGGTGTGTTCCCTGTATGGCTGATATCTTGCGTGGCACAACGAGTCGATTCCGCGCGAGGAAAATTGTGTTCATTATATCACGAATAGGATTAGCCGCGATAATGAGATTTGGAAATTAACGATTCCTCGCTGGCAAATCGAATTTCTAATTTCCGCCGATCAGGAACTCTTAAATTGCTTCTTCTATTTTCCCGCTTCTTCTATCTTCCCGCTTCTTCTCTCTTTAACACGACGACATTATATCTATCTGGGACTGTTGCCAACAAGCTTTCTCGCTAAGATAGAGTTTTTGCTGCCCTGAATATGATACAAAACAAATAAAACTATATTTAACAAAATAATAGAAATAAAACGATGAAATTCAAACTTCAATTCTTTTTTAATTTTTTAACGAGTAACTTGAGATTCTTTCGTTTATACTACACTTTCAACTTTTCTATCAAACAATCAGAATATTCTATAACTTCAAACTTGTAAGAATTTGCCACACGTTATATCTTTTGAGGTCGAAAAGGACGCATGTTCTTTATTCCTTCAAATTAATAATCGTCGGAGATTGCAACGAATATAAAACATGCTTTCGCAACATAATGACAATTACTCAGTCATTTTCCGAGCTAGCTGAATCCATATAAATCTCAGATTCATATATCGTAATTTCGCGATTTAGGAACGAAGCCCCGCAACTTTTCCATCATATTTTATTCGCGTGGAAGTATTTCTGATAGCGCAGCAGAATATCTGACGCGAGAATCTCGCGCAAATGAAACCACGGAGCTAGTCGATGGTAAATTATGTCGGATGTGCAATCGCAGTCAGCGAAACACTCAGAGTTGTTCGGCAATGCGAAGCGATTGACTAGGAATCGAAACTCTTCAATCTTCCCGATGGAACCTTTAATGCGATTTCTAGAACTTGTCAATGTACCGAACGATACGAATAAGCCGCTCTATTTGTACACCAGTCTGGCAAATAGCTCCGGTGATAATTATTCTAACTTCCCTTAATTAAATTCACTACGTTTCCTGCCGCGTGTTTGTCGCACTGTCAACTCTTTTTGCTCGTCTTCTCACTTTTTATCCTTGCGCGTTCGTATTTCTTGGTTAAATTACGTTGTCACTGTAAATTACTGTTCTTCGTTTGTAACTATATCTTTTTATGCCTTTTCGCGTCTTAATTATAACGCCACGAGGATGGTTTAGTCAGTTTGGACGAGTAAAGTCTGTTTTACTACTTAAAGAGACGAATGACATGGATTCTGACGTGTACAGATTGTCCCGTAATGGTATTTCAAACGTTTAAATAAATTTATGCCCTGTATAAATCAGTCTCGTGTTCTCTCATTTTGTATCTAATTACACTTCTTCATGGGAAATTGAAACGTGCAAAAATATACAAATTGCATATAATACGTGGAAATATATAAAATATTTAAGATAGGCTACTGGTTACGACATTTCTAATTTCAAATCTCAGAGTCATTTGTTCGTAGCTAATTGTAAGACGTCTGATACGACGCGAGTAGACGAAATTTGGAGATTCTAAACGACTAGATCATCTAACGTTTCTCATTCTTTTTAAGCACTGATTCAGTCTTCGAAATATTATCCGCACATTGACATAGAGGAAAGCCCTCTGGAATCAACGTGAGATGAACGATGAATAAGGAAACGATAGTTTAATCGCGTTATTTCCCACCATGGTAGGCTGAATAGATTTCATTAAAGTTACGTTAAGTGAAATTACACGGGCAACAAGAAATGGCTCGCTCACCATGTAACATAGAGTATATACGTGTTGCGTAAGTTGGCTGTTAAGTTATTAGGTGGATTGCTACTATCCAACAAGTGTTTCACATCGACCTGGCCTTAGAAACGGCCCACAGGGAAACAATCTATTGGCCGCGTATACGACCGGAACTATCAGATCGTCTGTGCATGAAATGCAGTAATCGCATTTCGTCGATTACCAGGCCAGATCGATGGTAAAACTAACGTCGACCCTTACAACGCTACAATGGTCCTCTGTGTCTGGATCGCGTGGGTCATTGGTCGCAGGGATCGATCTTGTCGATAGTCAGACGATAAATGGGAGATTCACTGACATCTCCGATTCGTTACAAATAACTGTTAGAAGGCGAGCAGGAGAAAACCAATTCCTTTCAATTATTCAGAACAAATTGTCATCGGTAGTTAAACATAAGAAGAATACAGAATGTGTATGCATAGAATTTGGGGAAATGAACGGAAGAACGAGAGCAAGTAGTATGAGTCGAGTATACTCAGCCGTCTGTTAAATATTGGAGCACCTTCTGGTTTCGTATCAGATATTATTATAACAATTGATCTAACGTCAAAACTATCAGAGTTCGTAATCTTCTATGGAAGTTTTATAAATTGACAACCGTATATTTTTGGAGATTTAAGTAATATTAATCAGTTCAATGGAATTTGAAAGACGTAGGATTCGAAGCAACGTAGGCACATTCGAAGGAATGTGGAATACGTAGTATATGTCCATATATTCTCTGCCACTCATGAGAAATAGGCCACCTGGTATCATACACGATATAACAATTTATGTAACACTAAAATTACAATAATTTGTAACTTTTAGAGAAATATTGTATGAATTATTTATCACAAAATTCTGCAATGTTTATGTACCTTTATCTAAAATCCCAAGCAAGATAATAATTCTCAAAACCTTTCAAATAATTTTTTAATCATTCGTAAGGTGAACCTCGCTTTCAGTAAATGTTCTGATAGCGACAAGGAGAGAATATATCGTTTATCGATATCAACAATCTTCCATGCGTTTCTCGTATCACCAATACAATTCCATTCTCTTCTTAAACTCGATACCTTCCATTTGCTACGGTGAACTATTCTCTTTCTCGCGAAGGATCAACGTGTTCCAAAAGCGACCCGTTGATCATTCATCGAACGTGCCCTGCTCATGTTTCATTATCCTAAAAGCAACGCCGCGCATCACCAGGATCCTTGGTCCAAGATGGAAACGATATATCCGTAGTTCTCGAGCAGCATTTTAATCTCGCCTACGTTTTATCAAATCCCATTTTACATCCGCCCCTATCCTCTCTATCACTTCGGCCCACTCAAATTTCTTTTCACTGTTATTTGTATTTATATTTATTCACTTATCATAAATCATTCGCATATACAAGTTGAGAACGAATTACTATAATTTAACCACTCTGGGAAGCCAAACTAATCGATAATGTTTTTCACTAATCAGTTCATTCCATCGCGTAAGTACTCGATCAATATTCGATTCTTTAGTTCGCTGCATCGCAAGAAACTGGCACGAACAATGCTAAATTCCAACGTAAATTTAAAAAGCAGTGTTTGTAACATCATCATCCCTCTTTTGTACTCTTCGATTTCAATTTAAATGTCATCTGTGAATCGTTCGATTCTACTCTTCATTAAATTACGTTCGAAAAGAAAAAACCAGTGTGCTTTTTGAAAATTCTTTAGTTCGAGCGAGGTTAAATATTTTCCAGTGTTTTAGAGTATTCGTATGTCCTTATATGAGCTTCACAATAGCGTTCGTGAAAAGGGAACTGATTACCTCGCGGAACAAACGGAATAATTACAGCATGTTGACGTAGACTACCATTTCGCCCTGGCGACGAGAAACGAGAAAAAGAGTAGCGCGCGAGGGGCAAAGAAGCCAACGGAAGCAGAGCTAGACTTTTCCATTTAATTCCATTGCGACGCATTAGAACGCGTGTGACGATGGCACAAAAGCTGCTCGCGAGACCGTGGTGTCCCATTTCTAGCGCGGTCCTTCAGTATAATGCAACGAAACGCCATGCAAATAGCGTCGGGAATTCCGGTGTCGCGTTTTTAACGAACTGTCACCGCCTCATCGAGTAAATAGTAAATACACCTACGAGACAGTCTCGTTGTTTCGTTTCTTCTAAATAAGACTACATGGTTTCTTTAAAAAAATAATAGGACGTTTTAAGATTGAAGAAAAATTTTAGAGGCATCGTTATGTAAATTACAGTGGCTCAGGAAACTTTTTCTGAAGCCTACTTCTTTATTTTATTAATTTTATGCTGAAGGATTTTGTACGTTAATTATTGCGCGTCTCCTATGAAATATTTTGAAATTTGTATAAAGTAAAATTTGGAAGCAATCTGAAGATGTATATACAAGTTACAAAATATTGGTTACAAACATATATTTGTAAGTTGCAAATATATACATTTTATGTATAGTTTCGCAATATTCAAAACAGTATGAAAACTTGGAATCGTTTGTAGGAGTAATTTCATCTCGGGGAACTTGTTCGCTAGAAGGAAAAATCGTCTCGTGATTAACATTGTTTGCCCTACGTTTTCAAATTTTTCTAACTTTTCGAGTTACCCAACTTCGCTTGTTAAAATGTAAAGTTGCTCTATAGCGAATAACGACCTATAGAACAGTCATTTGATGTATTTTGAAGGAACGTATCTTAAATAAAATGGAACATCTTCCGCAAAAGTTCACTATGTTTTATTTTTTTTTAAATTGTTTATTCTTCAGGCAAACGTGTATTTGATTTGGATCTCGTTAATCATTGTAACCCGACGTTGATTTCGTTTGGTCTGCAGGAATCCCTTGAAGTCAAGATACACACTATCCTATCCGCGTTGAAAGACTTTTGGTCCATTTAGATAAGACTGTTGGAAGGGCAGATTCGATCTGGACAGGGTCGATTAAACCAGAGACCGCTCGAACGAGACATAATTTGGTCGATCACCGAGGCTCCCTTCGTCGTCTCTCGAACGACCGCTTATCGCCGGCCAGAAATGGTGTTCTCGCAGGAAATTATATCGCACGAAACGTTAACCGACCACGCGTTACCGCATTGCAGCGGTAATATGCCCCGGAAGTACCATTTCCTCGAACCTATTGCCTCCAATCTTTTTACTATCGCTTACGACTCGTTTCTATTTTATCTCCGTTTTGATTCCCCCTGTTTCAACTGATCTAGGGTTCTGATTGTTCTTGTCTATGAAGGTTCCAGGAAAAGGGGAAGTTTTTGTTGAGAATTTTGGATCTTAATAGCCTAGAAATAATGGTATACGAAAGCTAAATTTACATTTAGTATTCATATTAGAATAGTTATATATTTATTTAATAAACGATTTCAAAGATATTCATCGATACACACTCGCACGCGTCTCAGCACTTTCTCCCATACCCGACTGTTAACCGACTGAACAATTTACATTCATTTGTTTTCAAGACGCCGCGCACACATATATTTCCATACACTGATATTCACATACAAGTATCATTATCACGCATCTAACCTAGTTTAGCACATAAAATACATATCTCAATAGTTTTGTTTCGAATGATTACTTCATTGACCGAAGTAACAAGAATTTCGAATTAAGATCGCTCGAGACATGCTGCGTTGACAATAGCTTCCTCTTGACGCGACCTTGACAATCATTTTCGACTGCTTATAAACTCGATAAATTGTTATAAACTCTGGACGACAAGAAACGAAGAAATGATCACTTACGCTAGACCTCTGTCTCCATAGTCTATGCTAATGATCCTTGAAAAAGAATATAACAAATTCTAATCCATGGCAAGGATCTACATGAACTATGACTATGTATTGGGCTGGCAACTAAGTGATTGCGGATTTTGTCAATAGGTGGTATGGACAAAATCCGCAATCACTTAGTTGCCAACCCAATATAATTCGCGAGCGATGGATACGTCCGATGTCGATCTCCATCGAACAGGAAAGAACGATTAGATGAGACGAAGAATGACGAGGGGACGTTGGCTGAATTAATTAAATAGCTTTCTGGGAACGACATGAATTTGACGAACCTCTTGACGAGCCGAATAATGGAGAAAGCATACAATGGAAGAGGAAGAATACCGACCATGAGTTTTCTTCCATAAGAAAACCACAAAACGGGTTTTAAGGTCACGATTCCTCCCTTGCTTTTCAATCTTTACCCTCCGTGCCTTTTTATCGTTGCTTTAGTTATCCCTTCATCCACTCTTTGCTTTCTTTCGTGTTTGTAAATACTTTTCCATAATGGTTCTTTCACAACTTTTTAATAGGGTCGCATGCGGAGTCGACATCAGAAATAAAAGGACATTTGCCAGAGAACGTACCTATCATTTCGCGTGACGATCAACTCGTTGGCAAGTCGCGATCGTTGACGACAGGTAGTTTCCTGTGACAAGTTATTTCCGCTTTCTTTTTTTTTTTTTTATCCGTTTCTTTATCACCCAGCGCGCAACATTTTGTCGGATAGATTGTCTCGTTGACAGGTACTTTTTGTCGACAGATGGCCCAGTCGACATGAATTTCACGTAGATCGTTCCGGTAGGATACATCAGTCGATAGATCGTCCTTTTCGACCAAATATTCTCTTTCCAAATGATTGCTATCGATATACGCTGCGTTCCGTGTACAAAGCGCTACGTAGAAATGTTGCTTTTCTGCCTTTGATGTAAAAACTCGAAGGTTCTCTTGAAAGAAATATCATCGAGGGACAGAGATTCGACGATTGGAAAAGGTAGAAGCGTAGGTAAATTCCTATTGCTATGAAGTAGGGTAGAGTTGTTTCAGCGAAGCCAAGTAATTTGCCTTGTGATACGACAAACTCAGCTATGAACAATTTTTAAGCGATCTACATTTGAAACAGACTATTTGTCTCGCTCTTGCGAGACTACTTGTATAACTACCACTCATCAAAAGAAAGAAGTACAACGTTGATCTCCTCAGTTGTAATTATCATAATTCAGTAATATGTGTATACTTTATTTCTACAAATTATTCAGACGTTCTCATTGATCCAAATAAGATCGTTCAAATCATTTTTTCGTTCTTGGTATTTTCTCCTATTGCACGTAGAAAATTTACACGATATTTTCTTCTTTTCCTATTATAATATCAAAGATAATAGTGTCTCATAAGATACGATAAGTTAGATTATCCCGTGAAAGGTTAAAAATCGAATTTTAAGACTTTGGAGCTTAAGCGACGGCGCAAATATTGTAATCCTCATCGATGTAACTAGGCCACAAACAAAATCATCTCTCTTTCTTGGTCAGATTGTTTGCCCTTCTTCAGGGGCAGAAAGAGGATCGTTTAATGCATCGATTCAACAAAAGTGGCGAGGAGTAGGGGAGGATTAATAAACAGAGCGGCTAAACGTAACAATGGAAAGAACAGAAACGTAGTTCCACGGAAAACGCGAACCAGTTCTTTCTTTCGTTCCTCGGCCGGGAAATTAGCTTATGAAATGGATTGCTTCAGAGATACGTCAACAGCGGGACAGATGACTTTTCAGTTTTTAATAGTTCGCGAAATTCATCCCTCTTTGAATTTAATTCTACGGTTTTGCTTGATCGCATGTTTGTCCCTTTGCAGCTCTGATTTTTCTATTCCTCTTGCCCTGTTGCTTCTGTATTTCCCAGGAAATTTCCCCCTTGCGGTATTTTTGCCTTGGAAAATACTCGAAACTCGTTTCATTCGATTGAAGGGAGTTCGTGCACCGTCCCAAAATAACATCTTGCTTTCTGGCAAATTCGATGACTTCCCAAATTGTGTTTTAAGTCGAGATTGCGAAGTTGAAACTCGAACTTGTTGGTTGCCGATGGAAAAAGGAGAGGAAATAGTTAGAATCGTTGTTTGATCCTATGGTTATATGGCAAACAGCCTCGTGAAAGTGTAAAACAGCGAGGAACGTTATGCAAAGCAGAAATTCTAAGCATCTGTCATCGTCGTAAATCAGTGAGAAGCTTTCAGGACATTTTTATCGTCGTCTTTCTCTTTCCTCAATTTTCCCATATTTCTCTACTCTTCCACATCATTCGTTACTTTCTGTCATCGTGTTTTATTACTGAATAAACACAATTCTTTTGGGATATAATTAAAGACAGTTTCAACAATCACGTAATACGATGAACATTTTATTACAAAAACTTGGCTTCTATTGAACAAACAAGCAAATTGAAAAGGTCGGCATGTTCTTCCTTTTTCCTGGAAAAAGCCAGAGGACGAAGGGTTATTTTTGTTACGAGCCCTTTAATCATGGTCGCCCTTTTGACGGTAATTACGAGAGTAAACGGATCAAAGGGCACGATCAATCGTACGTCGATTCAATGTTTATCGCAACGAGCAAACTCGATCGTTTTCTGTCCAACGATGATTACTGCCGACCGATTGCCAATCCTTTTACATCTGCTCGCTTCGTTTTCTTACGGGAAATTCTGTGTATACTCAAGAGTCCTGACGAGTTAGAAAGAGAAATTTTATCGGAAGGAAATTTAACGTTGAAATTTTTCTTGACTCGGCGTCACTGGCGAAACATTGTCGAACCATGTTGCAATTTGTTACAACTGGTTCCTACGATGAAAAATGTAACAGTTCACCGTGTTCTCTCGCCCATGCGAGGATTTTTCTCACTTCTGAAAGACAAAAGACGCCAAGAAGTGAACCCGGCGAGCACTCCGTATGTAAAGAGTTGTGCTCCTATCGGCACACATGAATATTTCATCTTTGTTGTGCAACCACGTTCTCGCAGGTAGAGTGACAACTTAATTTCTCTTGTATTCTTGTCGCTGCAATTGTGAGTTTTCTGTTCCTACGGAATGGAACCCATGGGACAGGAACGACGCTATGTGTCTAGTGTTATTGCTACGGTTAAAAATAGAAAACGAAGGGAGCAATAATTTTCAAAACACGTAACCGGTCGTCATCTTCTTTGAAATTTATTTGTTTGATGTCATATTGATTTTATGGTTGTTAACAAGACCGCGTAATATCATAATGTAACTTGACAGATATAGCGATACAGCGATACGTGTCTTTGATTATAGCGACTTCGAAGTTTAAGCAAACTCGTGATTTGCGTGTCAATGTAATATCTCTGAGAAAACAGAAAAAATTGTTGCATAATTTCCTTCGCCGAGGATCAATAGCGTCTCATAATATAAAACAAAGATTATGCTGTGGAAAATTCAAGGATGAATTTTAAGACGTTAGATCTCTGGTAGCTGAAATAATTCTGCCTTGATATATACATAATTCTACCTACGTTTTATCTTGTTTAACCGAGTTCTTTTTGATTTGTTTTCGCGCCCGTGAGAAAATTCGTATACACCGTCGCGTTTTCTATTCAAAGCTGGCACCTTTCCAAGAACACATTGTCTTTCGGTTGGGCGACACGAGAATTTATGAAATTTAATTGCGTTCTTTTGTTCTCCTTTGACGTTGATATTACACTCGGTCTACATTAGTATGAATAGAAGTTTAAAATATGAATATGAATTAGTTTAAAATATGAATAGGTGCATAAAGTATGAATATGAATTAGTTAGAAGTTGAAAGTACAAGCAGCAAGTCATTGTGAGGTGAACCATAAGCTAACATAGTGAAAGATTCCGTCTGGTTAGTGCTTTCCAATATTAACCAGAGGGATAAGTTCGCACGTAACCACGGTCTACATTTTTCACTAGAGCGTTTCCCAGCATCTGCTTTCGTTCTGTCCGCGTGAAGCACAGTTGGGAAGGAGAGAATGGTACGAGAAAGACCGTGCGCCGTACTCGCTTCGCATTTCGATCACGTACAACGCCAGACCTTCGAGTCGAATAATAATTTCCCAAGGTTGATGGACCACTTCGACCAAAGGCAGCCTGCAAAAAACATTCACGCACAAACTTCTCAACCTTTTTTCAGTCTTTGAACCCAGTTGGAACGGGGATAACGTTGGGTATGAAAAAACTCATGGAAATACTAGGAAATGACGCAACAATACTGGAATTTTATCGTAGTCACAATAGCCAGCGGCGAGTAAAATCTACACTAAAACCAGTGTAACAGTTTAACAAACCAGTTTAACCGGAATAACAGTTTAACAAATTCGCAAGATCGAATGGCTATCCATGAAACGTAGATTAAAATAAACATTCACGCATTAATTTTTAAACGTTTCCTCAGTCTTTGAACCCATACGAGGCTAACGCTGGATCGCTCGTTAATTTCGCAATTTCCTCGAAAACTCACGGAAATGCTACAAAATGGCGTAACAATGCTGAAAATCCTGATCCGTTTTCAGTTCGAGTTGTAGACAATGGAAAGCTCGGTGAATTAATCCATAACATCGCCTTGTAGTTAGAGTACAATGCGTGAAACCTGTTTCAGCCCCGTGTTCCATCCCTTATATTACCTTCCACCCTAGTACGTCACGTTGTTACTCTCTGGCTGAGTAAATCTGTTTCAATTGTCGACGATCCCCTTTCATTAGCATCGGTAACGAAGTCAACGCTTTTTTTCTGGCCAGGATATTGGCTGGTGTCGACACGGAGTCGTCGATACAGAGTCGCCGATACGGGAAGAAAAGCAACGTCACGCCGAGGCGAAAGTCTGCTATTCAAGCTTTCCCTTCTTTACCGCGGCGTAAACGCTCGTTGTTTGCGGACGGAAGAATCGTTCCGTTCGTGCGTTTCGATTTTACGTGACCGCGCAACGAAGTACGTGTCTGCTTTCCGTGATTTTTCCACGGGAAAAAAGGAGAATTAGAAGAAGAAGATGGGAACGATATAGCTTTAAGATGACGTTTCAGGAGATTAATCTGCGTCTAATCGAATGACGCTGATTTTTATTATAGCTACGATAGAAAAAAAAATACAGAATAAATTAAAAATGTATTTGGAGTGGATTGAGAAAGAACACTGACGAATATTTCGACTGGAGAAAATGGAATTTATCGTACGGTTGCTTATTAAAAATTAAAAGTTTTAATCTGTTGCTTTGTGACTTTTTAACGGCTTCTTAATGGTAGAATATTAGGTAAAAAACAGTTTATCAACGTTTCAGCTTTCGATAAAGTTAGAGGGATAAATAGACGGGAAATTCACCAGGGAAAAACCGTTCTCTTAAATTTCCCTCGAAATTCACAATATCTGATTTTCTTGAAATTTTGAAAGAATATCCCGCGTAATATATTACACAGTATAGCATGATGGAATTTTTCTAAGGTTTGATAATTCTTAATCTAAAATGTTCGCCTTATAGTTGAAGTTTATATTAAACTTTCCTACAAATGCGAGCTATTTCCCTCGAATAAAAACTACAGTCTACATACCGTGATATTACAAGGCAAGGGAATAAAGTCGAGCTGTTATTTTTACAATTAGTTTCATCGTATTTACTTTGGAATTTACAACACTGGAATTTCATTAATTTTATTGCCAGATCTAATAAACAAATACCGAAGCTTGTTAGAGCAGGTAATTAAAAAAAATCTCCTAGAGAAAGTAATAAAATTACATTTTAAAGTCTAAAGCTTCGAATGTTCGGAGATTGTATCGTGGAATTTCTGGCTTCTCGAAATTCAAGAGCGCCGAGCGAAAATTGAATTATTATTGCGGCGCCTGTGGACAGCGATAACAACGATGCAACGAGTATCGTTCCGACAGGGACCAGGGTGTGCTTTCGTGGGACGTGTTAGGTTCGATCGTTCGATGTTTGCCACGATCAAATAGAAAGTCGAGACTCTGGATGATCGGCCGAACGAATTCTCGCGTTTTCCACCAAAATTGTCACGAACGTTGAAGTTTGTGGTTTACGAGCGACGCTCCTTTACAGCTGCCACGATTTTACAATGTTCCATCGCTGAGTTGTTACTTCGACAATTTCTGACAATTTTTCCCGCCGTTCTGCCATCCACGGTTCGCTAATTGACACGCTCTCAGCCACGGATTTATCGTTCGAAAATCTACGACACGAGAAAACGACTGTCTCTTCCTTTTTCCCTTTATTCCTTCGTATTTGAAAAAGAAGTTTTCTATGATGGTGTCGTTCCACCAAGAACATTCTCTCAGTCGATGTTCGCTCTAAAGATACCTCAGCGTACGCATTTTATAATTCATTTAATTCTCAACCACTGTTCGCTAGATCGTTGACTTTTACTCATTCACATAAAATTTGGAAGATGTAAAAATGTGCAGAATACACGCGATGAAATATCCAAAGTAGAGGAGAACGCGTTATAATCTCTGGCAGGTGATTTTACATTGCCTCTTTCTTACTCGTGTTCATAAAAATATAAAGTTGTATAATAATCCGCATTTCACGCGATTTCGCACGAATTCTCACGCCTGTAGAGATTCCTCTAAGAACAGAGGTATCAAATTTTATCAATAACGTGCATTCAACGAGCGGGAAGAACGAATATCCTATTCCTTTCTAGGACAATTCGAAAGCAACGAAGCATGTCTAACGGATACCAAAGGCAGATGAAAAGTGAGCGAATTATTTATGAAACAATTCTCTACCGAAGATACTGGGAACGTCGGCATGCGAATAAAATATTCGCTCGGTTTTTTCCGTCGCTGCTTTCGCAACGCTATGCTTCATAATTCGGTCACGTAGCCTGACAAAAACTGTATAGAAAGTACGTGCCTGCAGTGTCGCAGGATATTCGTACGGAATCAGAGGGTTCGTTGCTTTTTGAAGAAACACGATAAGAGACTACAATTCTTTATTATCAATAATATTGATATATTATTGGCTCGTGTATTTCACGTTTGCTACTCTTTCATCGATGGAAGTAGAGTCTTCCTAATCGAATTACCCCGAAAGGAGAAAGGATAACCTTTCATGTACTCGTAGAATCGTCACCGAACGTAACACGATATCGGTACAAATTCTCTCGGTACATCTCCTCCGAGAAACATTTTCTCTATTCGATCGAGTTAACTCTTTCGTCTTTTTTCGTTGTTCCTCGGCGAATAGATAAGGTAAATTCGCGGTTGTTTTTCTTTTCTCTTGATCTTGCTTTCTACTTGGTCGAACTAGGTTATCGACGAAAGCTGCCGGATAAAATTTTTTGAGGGAAAGAAAATTAATAAACGACCTATAATGCAACTCACAGAGAGTCGAGCGAACGAAGTTTGTTTCGAGCATCGACCGCGTAGCTACTTTTTAATTACATAATGTAACGGTAACAGGCGCCTCTTTGCACTCGCGTGTCTGCATGGTTCATCGTGGTCACGGCTAATGCAAAGACGAGCTTTCTTTTTCCTTTTTTTCTTCTTTTTTTTTCGTTAAAACCAGCCACGATGCACGAAGTTGCTACGAAGAGAAGAAGCAAACTTTTTTTTTCGCCCGGTTTCATTAGACAGGATCCAGGCCATTTCCTCTGGCCGTAGTCGTTTCAGCGGTCGAGATATAACCGCTTGCTCTCTTGATTAAGGGGCTGGAACAAGTATTAAAAATTCCACGGTTCAGGGTTACGCGTAGGCCGGAGAAGAGGCGCGAGAACAGCAACGAACGAAACTGCGCGGTGTCGTTCGAAAGAGAGAAAACACTCCGTACCGAGCTGTATTTCACGTAGGAAAATTGCCGGCCAACTGGTCTCCAACCTCAGAAACTTACGAGACTTGCTTGCTGCTTCTTAAAGAAAGTTTCGCGCCGTATATAAATCACGCGCCCTTTTAATTATTACGATGAAAGTTGTTAGATTCATCCGGTGTTCATGCACGTGAAATTAGATCGCTTTTTAAAGTCTCTGGATTTGAGATACGTTATCAGAAAACAGACGTCGGATAAATCACGAGCCATCTCTTCTGGAAGTTTCAGTGGTTTATGTAAAAACCGACAGAAACTCCGACTAACTTCTGCGAACTGGGTTTGTCTCCTTCGCGAAAGCGGGTGTCACTTGCAAGGGATCAGTTGTTGGAAAAACAGTGTGTATCTGGCAGACAACGTACGCCGTGTCATAGTCTGGGTATTAATTTATTTTATAGTTCAGTTGGTTAATTTTTTACAGATCTCTTGTTGAAAAATTTTTTCGAACCTTTTTGTACAAAGTATGCAAAAACACGGAATGATATTGTGGAAAGGAAAGAACATAAAATTTACGAACAACATTTACGTACGCCAGATCGTCAGATCTACACGTTACATGTTCGATTTTTTAAAGATTTTAGAAAATCTGTCTCGTGGATCTCTTTCTTGAATCTCCTTATATGAATCGTATTAAAATAGCATGAAATATAAAAGAATATAGAATTCTTGAATTAAACTTGCGTATCTGGCGTATTCAATAAAAAGATGCATAGATCAGTTGTATAATTCTTCGAGGAAAAACTTTTAGAAATTTTGTCCTGAGCTTCTCTGTATAAAATATGCAAAAATGTGGAATGAGATTGGAAAAATAGAAAATACGTAGAACCCGTGGCTTCCATTTACGTATCGGCGTTTCCAGTTAATGGATCTACCCGAGAGTTTTTTAATTCCGCGAAGAAAAACTTTTCTAGTGAAGTATAGCCAAGTATGCAGAAACGTGAAACGAATTGGAGGTACAAAGGAATATAGAATTCGTGAATAGCACTTATGTATCTGGCGTGTCGAATTAAGGAATAGTTCCCTTTCTATAGCAAGCCATTGAAGAAACTTTGATCATTTAAATGCAGATCAACTTGTGCGTCTTTGTTTGTACAGTCACAATTCAAGCGTCCTCGCAGAAAATACGAACATATCCATTTATTCACGCTTACAGCAATACGAACATGCCGGCTTTACGAAGTTAACCTTCGAGAGTAGCAGCAAGAAGGGCTAATGTCGTTCGTTTGACAAAGAAGGCGATAGCCGTGTGATCCTCCGTGTAATCCAACATCATTTCATTATCTCTGATTATTCAGTCTTCCTTTCTTCTCTCTTCAACTCGCTATTCATTCTCTTCCATGATGAAATTCGAATTGAAAGAGAGAAGTAGTACTTACATCCAGTTACAGATTAGTTTTCATTTATCTCAAATCTTCCGAGTTTACGTAACAATGCCAGGCGAGACTCCGTTACTTTCACTTTGTGCTTTGTGATCTGTCGGATTACAGCCTCGCCTCCGTTTCATACCAACTTTTCCCCTATTTTCGGCAGTAAGTTACAGCCCCAAATATTTCAAACGCTCGATTCATCCGCGTATCCATAGTACAGGAAATTCGATCATTTGCTGCGATCACCAAAAATGTTCGTTTTCAGAAAATTATCCAAATCAGCATTCGTATATTTATATTTATAATTGCATGGGATTTATAAGAGTAATGAGATAATAATAAATAAGAGTAATAAGAGAATTTTGCCTAGTTATTTTCTCATTTGTGTAGAACATAACATTGGAAATATTCAATCGCTTGTTCTACGTTTCATCACCAAAAATTCTCATTACCGCAATAAAATGAAATAACCGATCGATCCTCTTATTCTTTTCGCATCTTTCCATCTCTGCGCGCTATTTCCAACGCGTAAACCTCGATCATTCGTTCTAAACAATTAAAAGATTCCTGTTTTCAATCAATTTGGTGATCCCAAAACCAATAAGAATAACGCGATACAATGGAGCCA
The DNA here is from genome assembly GCF_024516045.1 of Bombus affinis. Classification (NCBI taxonomy): domain Eukaryota; kingdom Metazoa; phylum Arthropoda; class Insecta; order Hymenoptera; family Apidae; genus Bombus; species Bombus affinis. The sequence continues at coordinate 7,154,367 of NC_066355.1, read as the reverse complement.
AGAATTTCAAATCCATAGTTGTAAAATTGAAGGAAAACTCTGGCTAGGATCGTATCGCGATCGAGTCGAAGGTTTGTCCTTCATTTGCAAATTCCACAAGCTCTGTATGCCATATTACTACGCTGTATAAAGGCAATTTTCGTTGCGCTTGGGAAGCTGCATCCACGGTGTACTTAGGCTGCTCTATTACTGGCGTTAACGCCCTTATTGCATCGACGTGATAGTGGCGGCTAATGGTAGCGTGTGTCGTTTAATTTATGCGCATAATCTTGATGGTTAAGTAAACAGAAACCCCGAGACTTCCGTTCGGTGTTCGTTCTCTTTCCGTACGTCAAGTATCGCGGAGCAGAGGAAGGGAGTGGAAGAGACGTCACTGGCGGTTGAATTTATTGTAGATGTATATCTGACGCGAAGATACACTGCATTAGCGTTAATTAATAATCGATTCGCCAAGAACGGTGCAAACCTTGAACTCATTTAAATTTCACCACCCTCAACTTTGCAAGAAGCGCGCGAATTATCGGGAGTTGGGACACATCTCGATAATTAAACCGGCTAGACTTGGAAGACTTTTAAATTTTACAGGCTATATCGATCATGCCCGTAACTACTTTAATTCTAAAATGTAATTGCTCGAAAAGTAAAAAAATATTACGAATATCACGTTTTTTTTAATTTAGCTTAGAAATTGCAATTTTTCTTGCCATTTCTTCGCGATAAATAAAGTATCGAAGTAAGTAAAATCTACATACTGGTATAATAAAACAGATGTAAATTACTTTCTTCTCTTATTCTCTTCTTTCACTCGCATCTCCATCAATTTCAATCAGATTTCATAAAATATTTGTTATTATGAATATCGAATATCGTTCGACGTTGCCTCCTGTTAGAAACCAAAATACCTCTGCAAAATCTGGAAACGATCGTGACTAAGGACCCATATATAACATTATATTAACATAATCAAAGAGAGAGGACGTAACGGGGGGTCTCCATAGGCGATAGCCGAACATAGTGAAAAGGAATTTATGGTAAAGATATTCTATCATAATGGTGATGCCTGAGGTGCAATTTCCTCCTGCATATCGGAGACATTACTCGCGGATATAATTTCGCCGGTTTTCCCTTCCCCGGTATCTTCTTTCTTATCTTTACCAAAGTCACTTCCATTCCCCAAAGAAACACCCACTCGCCCATATACATATACATACACCCATAGAGAAACGTGGATTCTACTTTCTGGTCAATATGCAACGTCTGCGATTTACTACTTTGTATACGAATAAATTTCTCAACTCAGTGTGCATTATTATAATCGCATTAATACGATTTTACGGGTCCGTTGGAGGAGTAAATTCAATCGAAGAATAAATTGCGTTCTCATATTGGACGGGCGAAATGCACAGGTTTCTTGACAATTCGGTGAAATATTCGGTGAAAAACATGGAGCGAAATAAGAGTGCAGATACGCTCGTAAAATATTGGTCGAAGTATTTAACAGGCAGGCTGGTCAGACTTCGTTCTTCCATCACTGATTTATGGAAGTAGTCGAAATGATCGTTTCCAAATTTTTTGCTTTCGAAATTAATGCTGTCATGTGGAAATTTTTCACAAATTAATGTTGTTTTTTTATTTATTATCTTCTACGCTTTGGATTGTTCGGAAAATTCGTAGCGAGATTTAAGAACAATTTCATTTGTTTTCTATTTTATTATCGACAATAATATTAAAATATTGATATTATTTTTCGATTAATTAAAGCTGCACTAGAATCTCATCGATACCGAAAGCGATGAATCTTCTCCCCTCTAACTCCCCTCGTTTGGAATTCGTCCAAGTCGGAAAGGATCGCTCAAAATTTGCTCGCATTGTACGTGCCTCGTTTTTACATTCCGCGTACCGTGGATGATTTATCTGCAGGTACGTTCTAGCTACGTTTCCTTAATCGCCATAAAAAAAATTCATGGCAGATAACGAAACAAATCGAGCTGCTGTGATTTATCGTGCCTTAATCCACCGATACCACGATACTCGACGATTTTTTACCAGTTAACCGCGTGATCGATTCTGGAAATTCGCTTCATACCCCGCTTTCCGATTGCGATGCGACTCGTTCAAAATTCGAAACTTTTCGATGGTATAGACATTTTCAAATTATTGTATTGTTAATTGGCCAGACAAATTTTCAGACATAGCTCTATGATTTGATCACGTTATTATAAAATACAAATTAATTCATCGAAAATGGTTCAGCATAAATGTTCCCGTAGCTGTCAAACAAAATGAGATCCCTGCGGATTATCATAAACGTCTTTATATTTGCTTTTCGAACGAAACATGCGTTTCTTCGTACCTTCAAAATTTGTTTAAATATCTTATAATATTACAATACTGAAAATATTAATATATTGCTTATCTTGATAATTCTACCTTTGTCAAAAAATCTCGTCGATTTATCAGCTGTTTGGAAGACTTTCATCTTTCAATCTAAGAAGTTGGTTTACTTTTTTAATTACTGAGATTCTCCTGTCTAGTCATAAAGGGATATTAAAATGAAAAAAACAACAAAAGGATATTTATTATATCTTTCCCTGTGATCTTCCGGTGTAAGTGGAATAAATAAAATTGGCGAAGAAATAGTGGTTGCTTCGGGAAAACGGTGAAATTTCATGCGATGTCATGACGCGTCCGGGAAATAGAGAAAATGAGAGAACAACATAGGAAATACACACAGCAGGGGGCTGCGAGACGATAAATCGCCTTTCCCCTTGTACTTCCTTTGCCGAATACGGAAGAAGCTGTGTTCTCGCCACTCAGCGTGGAGAATTACTGAATCTCCAGGTCGATCGATTTTTCTTTTCTCGGGGGTTCAAATCGCCTCGATTCTTCCCCAATCTTCCACCTTGTAGAAGTTGCAAGCCTCTAGATATTAAACCTCGGAACCTCGGTGTACCAGGTTTTCCAATTTTTTGGAAATTCTTGAGTCATCGTAACAATTGTCGCTTACGCTGTTACACACACACATACACACACACGCACATACTACTTACTACTTCCAACTCAAGAACATTCCAAATTCCTCTCGCGAACTCCTTTCACGAAAATCCATAAAACTCGCCTAAAATGTGAAACTAGAGAGAGAGAAAGAGAGAAAGAGAGAGAGAGAGAGAGAGAGTCTCGTCGTTAAGTCACGCTCGATCAACCATGATTTATCGGGGGAAGAAAAGACAGCACGGGGTGTGAAGGATGACGACGGTGTTGTCGTTATTAAATTTTAAGCTGGGACAAGACTCGCGGTCCTTTCAAAGTGAATATTAATGTCCCACCAGGTGGTAAGTCCCTGACGAGATTCTGATAACAGTGATACGAGGAATAAGCAAACTATCTCAATATAACAAAATCTCGTTTATCCGCGCCTCGTTTATGCGAACAAGTTAATTTCAAGCCTCTATTATGCAAACTACGATCGAACGGAATTTCGCAATACAAACGTACTTATTTTTATAACGAGAATATTAATACATCAAATCATCTGTTGTTATCCAAAATAAATTCTATATGCCAAAGAAGGAACAAATTGATAAACTTACGAGTCTTTTTTTAATACTGGAATATTTTAATGAAATACGTTTTTGGTACCTCTTTGTGGATAAGTTAATAACAATTCTGAATTCGTTTGATGTACACGCTATAGCGCTGTAGAAGGTAATAATAGACACCAATTTATGCGCATAACAAAAGCTTGTGTTTCATATAACCACTTTACTCTATGTCTGATCACATACGCTCCGTATCTACTTATCCGTATTCTACTGTTCTCTTGTTCCACCGCGAATCTAAGAAAATTATCGTTTATATGGAGACATTACCATCTGCGTGTTCTGACTGTGAAAGCAACTTTGACACCTGGAGAATGAAATTCACACTTCGCAATACGATTGAGATATACAATTTCCCGACTTAATGCAAGCGTTATTCTGGTGAAAAGCGATGCGTTTATGGGACACCTTTACGAGCGCCGTTATCAAACGTCGTGAGATTAAACCTCCAGATGTTTAATCGACAGCGGTACAGTAAAACTCCATTTGTTGGGTCGAAATTTTAGTTGATATTTGACTGACTGAACTTTCGCCGAGCGAATTCATTTATCAGGTCGCGAGATCCAATCACGTGAACGAAAAATATTAAGTAGCGGAGAAAATGGGTGAATCAGAATTGTGTAAACTATTTGTCCTCCAACAAGTTGCAACAAATTTCTAGGCAAGTTCTACTGTGTCCTAATCTAAATATCCAAGCGACCTAAGATGAGAGTTGGTCGCGAGTATTGGTAGATCTTCGTGTTCCCTATTCTCTCTATCGCGGTTCCTATACGTATATGCTGTATGTGTATCTCTCGTTCTCCTGATACCGAACTTCCTCGCTTAACTAAGTTCTTGGTGAATGCGCTTAACAACCACGAGCCTTGTCCTGCTACTGCTCGCACCATACCAACCGTCTGCCGTATGATTTAACGACAAACTTTGAGGTCTTACTTGTAAACGCGGTCAAATTAGCTGGATACGTATTGCAGCCGGTTATTTAGACTTACGCCGACAGTTTTAAAGTTTCCGTGGTGTTACAGCAGGACCATATAAGGGTTGGTAAGGTGACTTTACTTAAGGAACGATTTTATGGAAGGCAAGGAAGGGATTCACGAGTGTTTGTTCTGTTTGTTCGCGAGATTATACTCGCTAATGGTCCTTGGTATTCGTTACACGAGACGTTTTAAGAATCCGGATGATCAAGAGATATAACCGGTACAAATATCAGGATTATTTCTGTTGTAAAGTTTCACTGCAAAGGCGGGCGAATCTTATCGTATGAAAAGCACACAAAAAAACGCCTGGGAAAATCCATTTCTGTGATGACGCAGTATCTTTTCATTTCAAGAAAGCTTGCGTCCGTTCGCAATAATAGGGTTTGAGAGTGTTGCCTGGTAGATTCTTGCGTATCCTTAACGTAGGAGGAACGATTCTCTTCTCCTTTTAATTACCTTCTTGCGCAATTTCATTAGGAACATTCAGATGTATACTGGACCACGACATTGTTTGAATACTTACCATAGATAATTTTTATGTATACAATATGTATAATGGAATTTCATTTGCGAGTAATGAGACACAATTATGAGACAGGAACTAATGAGATACACTAATGAGACGCGATTTAATTAACGTATACAGAAATTACGAGACATTTATTGCAAACATGCATTCAACAAAACTTACGTGCACACAATTATAAATTGTATTAAATAATATTACAGCATTGCATAACATAAATAGGCATCTTAAACCCATTAGAAATATTAAATACGAACATTGAAGTTTATCAATGTAATGGATAATTAACTGTTTAAACAGTTTCGTGATTTCTATGAAACGTACACTTGTATCAAATATCTTGTGGCTTCTGTATGTATTTTTAAATTTGCTTCCACCTGTACCAATATGCTCATGACAGTCGAATCTCATAACAGTACTAATGAAATTTCAAAACGTTTCGTATAACACGCGTATGATATATTCATAAAAGATGTGTACAAACGAGCCTGTGTAGTCGTTGAATGGCACAGTGAAGCCTGGAAATGGAATCGCGATTCGTCTCTTCTTCGTTTAATTTCACATCTCGTGAGAATTATTACACGATTTAAGGATCCAACGGGTGCGTACACCTTTATTGCGTTCATACGGGAATGAAAAATTACGCGTTTCCTGCTACACGAAATGAAAACCCGCCCCCAATACGAGTGCCGCGTTTCATTCGCTAAAAACACAGCGGCAACTGGCTGATTCATATTTTATTCATGGGACGCGCAACCGGTACAGTTCCCTTCCGATTTCTCGCGAGCCGCTCTCTTGTTTCGTTCCCGGGGGTCTTTCCCGTGGAAAGGGATGGCAATATTGCGGCCAGTTGTAATGTTTCGCGACAATGACGTTACCCTAGTGCTGCACCGGTGTTTTAGAGGGCCGGATTTTCCACTATTTCATAAGTCAAATCGAATAGCGCCCGGTGAAAATTGGGAAAATGGGTTCGATGGTTTTAATGGCTTCAATGGATTTGGAAAAAAACATTTCCTGTGTTACATATGGGGAAAGGTTCTGTCCATTAAAAAATGTATTTGGTGAGAATCAGCGAAAAATTTCACATTAACCATTAACTTTTCAAATTAGTATAAATCGTAAAAGTAAAGAATCGTTTGTAGTGTCATTTTCGTTTTTATACGAAGTTCTTGTGCTTACGTTTTTTTTTTTTTTTTAATTATTATCTTGAATGAATAAGTTTTAAAATATACAAATTAATAAGCGAATTAGTCACTTGAAACAACAGTCGCTATCTTTTTTTTCGTGGAATCTATAAATATAAATCGAAAAATATAAATTCCGTTTACAGATACGAAATGTAATAATGATTGTACCACAATTTCGGATACACATTGCAGTATTTCGTTATGATGATTATGAGAAACAAAATTAGTACGATTTGATTCGCCCGCAATTTTGTAATTAAAGTACATCCTGTGGAAAATAAGCAGGTGCTGGGATAGCTTCTGGTATATCTGGTCCATAGATTCGATCAGAAAATCAATTTTCTAATATAGTAGAATTGTACTATGCACGCGGAATTTTAATGTGAAATAATATTCTGTGAACGTAACAGGATTCAAACTGTCAAGTACTCCTATTTGACGTGTTGTGTCAATGCGGCCAGTTACTAGAGTTACTCGAGATTATCGCGGACTCACGCGCTGGAATTAAACGGGGAAAATTTCGCAAAATCCATATTAAGGCGTTACGTGGGACCGCGATTTTCTAGTTTCTCATTTAATTAAAACTTGCGCCTCGGCGGTGAGGATGCAACGGGGTGGAGAATTTGTTATTCCGGCTGTTCAAGAGAGTGGAAAATAAAGTTTCATCGTTTATGACCGGTTCCTTTGGATAACGAACATACCCAAGCTCGCGGCTATTAACGCGATTACTTTCACTGACCCGATACATTGACCAAGAGTTCTTACATTAATCTGTATTAGCCTACAACCGTGCATCCGACGTTTTGTTTAATTAGAAGCAGTTTGGACGAAGAAGAAGAAGAACGTTTAGCGTGATATACTGACTGAAGTTTCGCCATGCTGCTCGCAGAACAATTAAGGGATCATTTTCTCTATCATTTTGTGTTTTTATTTCCATTACTAATATCTCTATATTTCTTTTTAATATTGGGTTAATGCATATGAAGTTTCTTTTATTCAAATAAAAATGTAGCTGCATGTAGTTTCTTTAACATTTCTATCCTATTTAATGAAAATAATTTTTATATGACCAGACTGTTAATATCTGTACAAATACATTTTCCTTTAAATATTTTTCTATATCTTTTATGAACATACGAGGTTTCGTTTCTTCAAATAAATATTTAACCATGTACGTATAGTCTCTCTGGTATAACTTTGAACGAAATAATTTTCATGATTGGACTGTTGATAATCGTGCAAATTCATATTCCGAGGGACATAATTAAAAAGATAAGATTCAAGAAGATATTCGTTTTACCTAATAAATATTATTACATTTTAGAACATTTTATATAATTTTTATCTTCATCCCCATTGACGTGTAACAAATTCATGCTTCAAGACCGATGGTTTAACTCGAACCATTTCTTTAGAAAGTGACATTTTAATGTATAGAAACCACTATCTGGTTACGCGTACGTTTCTATCACACCCTGAACACTTGGGTGGCGTCTAGCCAGGCACGCCATGACATGGAATTGATTTACAGACAAGCCCGTTAGTTTGAACCGTAGCGTTCTCCGGTCGAGCCCGACGGCTCGGTTAACTCGGTATTTCCAAATTAACTTAACTTCTGCAGCCTTAATTACGTTTCTTGGCCTGGCCAACTTTGTTAGCGTGTCGCTGCCCATATTGTTTAGCTGTGCCGCCGCTGGCTTCCATTAGCCTCATGTAACTAACTTCCCTCCTCTTCTGAGGACTTTCCGCTTACAGAAGCTTACGAGATCCGCGGATTACTGGCTCAGCTCTTAGCCGGCTTTCGAAGGCCACTCGAAGCCGCTTAGAAACATCCTCATCCTCTCCTACATCCTGAACGATTTCTAATTCGACCGAACTTCCCTCAATAGAGTGGACAATTTAAAGATTGCCACAGCTAAACGGAGAGAAAGAAGAAAGAAAGAAGGTTGAAAAATGCATAGAATGCGCGTAACATGCAAATTTATACGATATATCGGAAATACATAGTACTCGTTGTAATATTTAAAGCGAGGGAACGAATCTCCATTTAGATTACATTTCTCTAGTTTGTAGAAGTATGAATTTCCAACGGATCCGCTGTCTAGTAACGATCTTTTGATTGTAATTGTCGGAATCATACACAATTCTCGGCTACGTCCATGTAGCAATAAAATGAATTTTATCGTGAACATTGATGGAAGTTTACAACTTTGAGATAACAGTTGGAAAGTAAAGTGATCGAAGTTCGGGATAAGGGCGCGAGAGATTAATTTTATTTGTGAAATTTCGTACTCTTATAAATCCTCGAAATAATTTCTATCATTTAAATGAAATTTGTTGCTGCAAAATCACCGCAGATTACTTAGTATATGTTTTTCATTTTAATTCTTCTCCAAAGATTAATCGTTCAATCATCGATCCTTGTCAGGAAGTAATTCATCTTCGTTTCAAGATTCCCCGACGTTTTAATCATGAAACATAACACGTCTGTTATAATTTGAACTTTGACGAAATTGGTAGAAGTGTAGTTCGCAGTAATATGGTTACAATATCGATTAATCGACGTTTCAATGGTAATTTCGCGCGAGCAGTTGATTAATCTCCCATCCGACAATTTTACGATCATTACGCGATTCAATAACGAAAAAGATGATCGTTCGCGCGACGACGACGTTCATTTCCGTTAGTGGATTCGGCTCGTTACAGACAGAGGCAGCTCTCAAGCCGATAGCTCGCGGGATAAACTAATTAATACTTGGCTCCTAGAGTTGAGCTGCTACTTTATTCGATTAACGACATTGTCGAAACAATGGTGCAATTAATGCTCCGCCCGATGGAACAACGGCACGTTATACGACGTTCGATTCGTCGAGGAAACAAGGGGAACCTTTGTTTCATCACGTACCACGGAAACTTCACTCCATACACGTGAGACACGTAGAAACGAAAAACATATTGAGCAAGATGCGTTTCTGCGGAAATATAATTTGTTGAACGATATATAGAGAGGGAGAGATCTTTACTTTGAAAAAACTGGTACAAATGATCCCTGCCAGGTTTGTTGAAACGCTGCTGGTCGTTAAAGGGGAGCCGTGGTCATTAATGGCGCAGGACGAAGTCAGGAAAGTTAGAGGAAACTTCTCGACGCTGTTCCCCGTAAAATTGATGCGGGGAAATGGACGCCCATTTGATGAATTTCTTCGGAACGAATTTTAATTGAAATTACTTTTTCGCCGCGTTCATTACGCGCTGCGGATCGCGATAGTATTAGTTACGAATAGCGCGCGCGCGTTAAAAAATTATTTCTCCAGCAGAATTTCGACATCGTTCGCACGATTTATGGTATATGGCTGTTTCGTTGCGTTATTTTAATCGGAACGTCACTGATTATTACGGGCGCTGGCGTGGTGGTTAATTCACCGCTTTGGTACGGATGAAAACGAGAGAAAAGGAAAAAATGGAAGGAAGGTTGAACAAAGGCGAAGAAAGACAAAATAAGGGAGATGCGAGGGTAAAGAAGGAAGAATGGGAGGCACGATGAAGAAAAAGGAGAGGAGAACAAAGAAATAAATAGAAAGGGGGGAAGAGGATTGCAGATTTTTTGGATATCGTAGCACGCAGGCGAGTTAATAACGGAAGAAGGAACGGAAGGGAAGAAAAGAAAGGGAATCTGAAAGAAAAGAAAATTGTGAGGAAAATGGGAAGAAAAGGAAGGTAAAGAGGTAAAAAGGATAGAGAATGTAAGAAAGGAAAACCGGATAGAGAAACATCAATAATCGAGATATACCAGCGAGAAAAATGAAGGAAATTAAAAGGGGAAAATCGGGAGAATTGAAACCGGAGAGAAAGAAGGAAAAGTGTAAGAAAGAGGGAAAATAGATGAATTTGCATCGTTAAAAAAACGAACAGCAAAACGCGTCAACATGTATTAAAATAAAATGGAAATAACGAAGGGAATATACCCTGCTTGTAAGGTGTCGCGAGGCGACGTTTCTCGCGCGGCGAATCGCCATAAAATTTATTTAATAACCCGCGAAAGTGGCTGTTTTATCTGGCGCATCTTTACGAGTACTTCTCTTCGTTCTCCCTCACCTTTTCTTACACCCCTTTTTAACTTTTTAATGGTCTCGAAGGAGTGGAAATTTCTTGACCTGAAACGATCCTCTTCCTCTCGTTTTGTACCCCCCCCCCCCCCGCCTGGTGTCTCTTCAGTATCATCGATGTCACTTTGACCGGCGATTAATTCGCAACGAAACTCGCGATGGAATTTTTCTGCGTGCAGTTCGACTACCAAATGGACGATGGGTATTTGATGAAGTATTTAAAAGTGTCATCGCGCGGACACGAATCTATGAAACGGTAATTCACGGACCTGTCAATTTGATTCCGCGCAACAATTGAATCTAGACAGCGAGCCAGAATCGTTTCACTAGCTTCAGAGTTAATGAAACGTGTCTATCGAAAAATTAAATATAGCGCACATGACCTCGGCAAGCAATTTTATGATGCTCGTTCATCGTGGACACACACCTCTTTGCCTCTCGTTCTTTTTTCTCTTTTTTTATTTTTCACTCCTCTATACTCTCTCCCTTTACCTCGTTTCTCTTTTGCCCATATTTATAACCGAACACGGTCTGCACCGGCAGTCAGCGTTTCAATTCCAATAATTGTCGATCGATTACTCCAATTTCGTTACTTCTGCGTACCACCGTGAAGGTGATACTACTCGTTCATTTCTTTCGATCGTTTTTCCCAAAGAGACTTCGTCTGAATAACGTGACTAACTCGATAAAAAAATAGATCCGCGTATGTATATTCAGTGAGCGGAAGGAAATTTGTAGTAGCGTAATTCTGAGCGATTGTGAAGGATTCGGGTGAAGCGACAGCGAACCAAGTGAATTTAGAATAACGTGCAGCTTAATACACGAGAAATTATAGAGCTTATGAGAAAGAAGTACGAGACTTTTCTAGAATATTCTGCTTTTTTTATTACAAATGCCAACGCTTATGTAAAAAATTCACTGACACGAAATTCTCCGCATTTCCAATATTTAAATTGTATTAGTTAGAAGCGAGAGAAAGGTACAGCTTTCATATTCATAGGTGTAAAATTTTATTACCGCAGATACTAATTGATGGTTTTGTAGCACGTTTGAAAAAGCGATTTGATTTTGATCGATTCTCAGCTGGCTTACACAATTTATTCCAGTAAACCATGGTAAAACCTCTTCAATCTTCTTCCATCTGTTTTTCAACCCGATACACCAATCCTTCCAATTAAAGTTCATTTCTTTTTCTGTTGCAGAGCTCACCTTCGACTCGAAGGCAAAGTCGAAGTTCAACTCTAAGTCGTTGGGCAAAACTGTGACCGTTGTCCGCGAAAAATGAATAACGGTGAAAATTCTGCGCGGCGAATGAGCATATCAGCCGATGACGTTCGTGTTACAATTTCAACAAACAAACACTAACTTGACGAACTTGAAGAAATCGACTAGCCAAGATCACCTTGAATAGAAGATTCATATCTCGCGGATCTCCTCGTACCGGTGGGCAATGGTATGCTATTTAAGGAGATGATAGCCGACATACATTGAAGAGTCTACTGTAACTGAGAGGATTATATCTCGTACGTCATGGAGGAACACGTAAACCAGTCTACGAACTCGTCCACCGACGGGTTGTCGTTCATTGATGCCTCGATCATCCTCAGGGCTCTGGTCCTTGGTCTCCTGATACTCGTCACCGTTGTTGGTAAGTTCTGCTTCTACTCTTGGATTCGACGCTCCGACCAAGAAATTTGATAAGTTGTTAAAAATGATCGGGGAAAGTTTTATTTGTTTCGTGGCCTCATTTATTGGCGAACTTCCAACTGGAAAAGTAAAAGCTGTTGAACGCGGGACGAGTCTCGAAGTAGGTGTGTACGTGTGTGCAGGGTGACACATTAAAAAGTATCGAGCATAGACGGGCCAACTTATTGACGATCTGATGGTCCAGTTCGCTCGGGTGTTCGATATTAATCTATCGCTGCGAATATTTTGGAAAGTACGTTCGGTAGAAGGAAATGGTTTTTGGAGTTGCTGGAGATTGAGAGAAACTTCGTAAGTGTTATATATAGAAACGAGTATACGTGTAAATAGGGAAAGTTTTTATACCGAATTCAATTCAATTTACGCTGTTCACCAAAAACGTAGCAACATTTTATATACGAAATCGCATCAAGATGTTGCAATTTTTGGCGAACAGTGTATTAGTAGTATTATTACCCCACTTATTTTATTTAGTTTGTAATTATTACCAGAAGATTGGAAACTATTATATATTTGTAATGTTTCAAAGTAGGTGCGACGACTACAAAATTATACCGACTATTCACTCACCCTATATTTACGGCATTTACGTGTTAATTGGGTGTAAGCGTAGTAAATCTGATATCATTTGGTAGTACCTTTGTAGTATCTCAATTGATACTATGGAAATGTCAAATGCATTAATTCATTGACTGTCACGTGAATTTTATATATGTCGCCCTGGCATCCGCAACAGATTTAAACGTACTACATCAGAGTTGAAATTTTGCAGTATTGTATTTTGCGTAATTCTGTCCGACAATGCTATCCGAGTCACTCGTATTGTTCAACCTTTTTCAATCCATGAAATTTATCGTATTCTGATTATTCTTAAAAAAATGTATTAACGTCGGTTATGTTGGCAGTCAGCGTATTAATTGTTTTTGAATTCCCTTTCACCAGACAGAGAACTGGCAAAATTAACCTTTCGATTAATTTAAATTGCCAAAGCAGGGGCGTTGGAGTGCGTTTGATTATCGGATGCAAATCGACGAAATGGAACATCAATTTTACAAAAACGGCTCAACATGTACATGAGTGGAAACTTCGAATCTGCTTGTCGGTGTCTAATCAATTAATCGTTCTCCTTCCGCTTACTGTACAAGCAGCCTGCACGTGCAAGCTCTGTCTCTCTGTTGGCCGATGTAATGGTGTCTGTTGTCAACGTGTAGTTTCGCGGACGGCGTGAACGGTGCACCACACAAGTACAATGGGAGATTAATCTAAAGCTGACACGTTTCCGCGCCGCGTAATGTATTATCGGGAATGACGAGGGTAACCGTGTGACGCATCCACGCACGCATCTACGTGGATAGAATCGGTTGAAAGACTTGGAAAGTAGCGCACGGAGAGGAAATATCCGTTTCGACGGCGATGGAATAAGCTAGGAGAGCTATCAGGCGCCTCAGAGTTAATGGTTCGATTAGAATTTCATGAGACCTTCGTTCGGCATAGCGAACGCGTGTTTAATGTCTTTGAAAAAAGTGCCAATAAGAATCTATTATTCCTCTCCATAGAGCTGTGCATACGATGGTCTCTAACATATTTGCAGAAACATTAATTCCATTTTTAAATGGATATGTACATTGATTATACTTGAGTTACATATATAGTATGTACAAACTTGCCAAAGTATTCGAACACTCGTAGATATATTTTGTATGTATTGTACGTGTTAAAGAAATATTGGAGTTTCATTATCTGGTGTGGAATTAGACTGGTTAAGCGGTTATATTGGAAAAGTTAGAAACGTGCCTGAAAATGTACGACATGCAAGTTAGAAAATATTTAGTGCAAGAATATATTAAAAATGTTTAATATTAATCAATATATTCAGTGGGGTCATATTTAATAATTATTATGTATTAAATTATTATATGTTAAAGTACCTTAAAACAAACCTTTAAAAAAAGCAACAAATATCTTGTAATTTCATGTAAAATCATGGCACAAGTAAGGTCAGGGATATTCTATGTGTCAAGATGAAACAAGATTCGAGAATAACAAAATCGCCCCGTGGGCATCAATTTCCAGTTCCTCAAGATCATTTTATGATAAGATTTTAGCTTCCAATGGATTAATCGATACCGAGCCGACGATTGCCATTAAGAGATAACCTTTATCCCATTCGCCGTTATAAATTCATGATGATCGTCCTTCTAGAAAAATAAACGGTATGATCTTAAATAATTTAGGGAGTCGAAGAAACTAAATTATAGGAGATAACGATTATATAGGGATCTAGATATCAGACCCTTCTTTCGCGGCGCAAGAACAGTTCGCTTCATAAACTAAAGATGCGATGCAGATTACTTAATTTCTGGCTGCTTCGAAGGCGAATAGAATTTGCAAAATTTAAGACAGCCTATCCTTGGGATGTGCCATTTCTGAGAATGGCTAACGAGATTCGGGCCACCTTGGAAGGATTGTTAATTACGTTTTTTGCTGACACTGGTAATCTTCTGATAGCCTTTCTGTTTTTGATCGAGAAAAGAAGAAGAAAATAGAACGAGGTGTCAAAGGGAATAAGAATTAAAAGGGAATTGTATTGCGCCGAAATGGCGTTATCAAAATTGGCCAAATATTGAGAAAAAGTGAACCACTGGGCAATTCAATTGTCAAACTGATCGAGTTGTTTTAAAATTCACTTTCATTCTGTCTCTCTGCTTCGCCCATCTTTAATGCGATTCGAAACAACCTTTTTCCAATCTGTGAGCCAGTCTTGCACCTTCGAATTCGAACGTCGGGGTCAATACTATGGAAATTTAATTATTGGCTGGACATTGCGAACACTTACGGATTTACGCAGTTTCCAGTTCATCATGTAAATCGAGCAGCTGTGTGAACAAAACTCTTTACCAACGTATAACGAATATTGTACAAAGCGTTTTAAATTTTCATTGATTTTAATTAGTTAATTTTCATAAGTGAGATACGACTGCTGAATTGCAAATAAGGAACGTCAGCTTTTGGTGTAGACTTTTTTACATAAAAGCTACAGGATATCTAGTTCGTTGGATAATTGCCAATTTCGTACAGTAACGATCGCGGGGGCATCGGCAATGATGATTGCTTCACCTAAATCTAAAGCGAGCATCGGCGTTACTAACGTGCACGAAGTTATCTACTAGTTCCGATTAATTAATTTCGTTAGCGAATTCCCCTCGCCATTAGTAGATTGTCATTAATCAAATGTTGAACGTAGGGCACGTAATTGAAACACGAGCCGACGATCGATGAATCGCCCAATTTTTGTCCTCATTACCGTGGAAACACCAGAGAAACCTAAAAATTTCATCGCCTGGCTTTGTCTGCCACAAAGTAGAATTTTTCTACTTTCAATCGGCGAATTCAATTGGAGCACGGCTCGCTGGTTTCCTCTAATTCGTGGAGTCGTTTCAAAGGGCGAAATGTTCTTTCGGCCATAATGGCAAAGAAATGACATTAACGTTTTAGTTGGGCGGATCGCAATGTAGCTTATCGCACGTGTCAATAAAAGCTCGTCCTGCTCCTTTAATCCTCCCGCAAATCGTAGAATTTTTGCTGCTTTCAAACGGCAGATTCGATTTCGCCGAGTCAGACACCGATATAGGCAAAATCACGATTTTTCTTTAATACGTATATATATATAAAGGATATTCTTTGGAAAGGTAGGATATCTTTTTCACGTCAAGGATAGCGAGAAGAGACGCTGCCTATATCGACCGCGTCTCCTCTATACGTCTACGATGACCAAATAGAAAGAAGGTAGTTTAGTCGTCCAGGATGGTGAATGGCCTATTTAAGCTGTATAGAAAAGGTTCGTAAACCTTTATGCCTCCTCTATACTACTTTGCCATCCCTTCGCGTAATATCATTCTATGCTGAAGGATTCGAGTCTGTATCCGGTATCTTGATGATTCACGAATGTTACTGGTAGTTTCTTTTCGTTTGATGATGATTCGATGAACCATCTGCGTAACCCTCACTCGATTCGTGGAAGTTGACAGGATTGTTTTACTACCGTCTCCTTCATTTTAGTGTCGAGCCTCCTTTGGATTTGTAGCTTTCGTATTTTGTTACATTTTTCTTTTCCTTTATCTTCTTCAGCCTACGTTTGTGTTATAATTATTTTCTTTATCCGTTTGTTAGTTTTGGCGATATTTTCTAGGATAGTTCATGTCTTAAGTTGTTTGTAATCTTTATATTTTTGGAACTATGGCTACCAATTATAAGTAGAATATTTTATTTTGTTAATCTTCAATAATACTGGCTGAAACTTTCAGGGATTATTTTATCTCTTTTAACCACTGCAGGCTATTACTTGGAATTGTACTTATTGTTCCTTCTTAATCCTTCCGTTTTCCTCCGGCGTCTTTTTGTGCAGCTTTTTGGAATAGTGGATTAAATTAGAATATTTAGATTTTTCATTTAAAATTCAGAATATTTAGATAAAATTATTAAATAAAATACTTTCGTTTAATATAGTACTTTAAATAAGGATTAAATCTACTCAAGTATAAAATATTCTTCGCATATTATCAGGATTCTTAATTCGACAGATATCGTTTTAAAACGATAAATTTCTATTTAATCATACAAATACCTATATCTCATGGCAAAATTCAAAATGTATTTTAACATTACGGATATATTTAAAACACCAATTAAATCTGATTATTATCTTTTCCTATTGTCTCCATAATTTTTGTATAAAACTTTTTTTCTTACCATACCGCATTATCCATCAATTCAAAACGTATTCCATTATTTATTACTCTATCCCTAGTACTAAATACTTCCATCCACACCGAAACAAATCTACCTTTCTCATTAATTTCCACGGGCAAGAAGTAGTTCCTGACTAACATCGTATTCTATATATCTTAACATAATTTAACTCGGTCCGAATGATAACAGTAGCGAACAAGGAGAGGGACAGAACGAAAGCAGGATATGGCGAAAACCCGGGGGAAACGAACGGAGGAAGAATAAGAAAAGTTTCTTTGGAAATATGAGTTGTGGCTAGTTGAATGCAACTACGAAGTAGTTTAATTAGAAGGAACACCGTGTTGGACGTTCGTCGGTCGACTGCAACTTCTTTAGAGCTAAAGGAAAAGTTACATGAAATCAATGAGTTGTCTCGGAAAGAATTCGACATTCTCAAGCAGAAGGCATTTGCGGAGAAGTGGAAGATCTTTTTCTGGAACGTTTATTCAAACCGGAGGGGAGAGGGATTGTTCGAGAACCGTCGGCAAGAACAGCGAGAATTCAGCTACTTCAATCTGACTAGCGTGTTCGGGGTTGGAAAGTTGGAACGCGCCAGTGAACGTTCCACGGAGCCGGAAATAAATATGACAGTAAGTTTCCGGCTCGTAGTGCCGGCTAACGCTCGAACGCACATCGCGCACGCCGTTACTCTGCGTCCTGGATATTCACTTTAGCAAAATGTATCGCTGATTCGTGACGAAAATGCTCGTTGACTCTTGTATGAAAAATCTTCACTCAGGTGTTAATACCGTTAATCAGGCAAACTTCGTTTAAGGAATTATTCGTTGATCTTGTTCTACGAAAATTAACGATTAAACGAAAAAAATATTTATTCTTCCATGTAGATTTTAGATTTTTCTCTTTATAGAAGTACGTACACGATTGTTGTATTTGTAGAAATATCGAACAAATTTAACGAGCTACGGTATCATAATTGGAGACGGTTCCGATTCAAGATTAATTCGTGCATTAATGCTTTTAATCAGACAAGCTGCGTTTAAAGAAATATTTGTTAATTTTGCTCGCTGAAATATTTCGTTCGAGCTAAAATCGACGATTATTCAACGAAAACGTATTTACGCTTCCGTGTTGATTTTATATTTTTTGTTACAGAAGAATGAACAGTTTATTAAAGAGCAGACAGAATGGTATCACGTTTGAAAACCACCTTATTCAAGATTAATTCATACGTTAATACCTTTAACGAAATAAGCTGCGTGTAAAGAAGTATTTGTTGGTTTATTCGGTGGAAATTTTCTTTGATATTAAAATCGACAATGACTAAACGAAAACGTATTTACATTTCAGTGTCGATATTATATTTGCCTTTTATGGAAGCGGAAAATTTGGACGGCGAACAAAACGGTATCACGGTTGAAAACTACCGTATTCAAGATTAATTCATACATTAATACTCTTAACGAAACAAGCGGTGCATAAAGAAACATTCGTTGATTTATTCGCTGAAAAATGTCATTGACATTAATATCGACAATGATTAAACAAAAGAGTATTTACATCTCAGTGTCGTAATTATACTCTTCCCTTTTAAAAGCGAAAAATTTGACGGGCAAACAAAATGTACTATCACAGTTTGCAAACTATCTCGTTCAAGGTTGGCTGTGATTTATTCGAATTTCATCAGGCTCATCAAGTTGTCAAAACCAACTTACAGTTCGTTTATGTTCGAAAACTTGGTTGGTGAAATTTCGTTATTTACAACCGGTGACGGTAATGCTTGCATTGCTAATGATCGCGTGCCAATTGAATCGAATGGCGAAGACGAAGTTTGAGAACGAAGTTCCTATCTGAGCTAATTCGGAGAGCTCGTGCAGTGTGTCAGAAACATCAAATGCGATTAAACTTGGGTAGAAAAGTACTTCGATTAGCAGTGACCAGCGCCTGAGGGGGACGATGTCAGTGTTTGACCGGCATACATATTCATACGTAGACCGAGGCTGCTCCTCCTTTCTCGGAGTTGTCTGACTGTAAATTCTGTTATTAGTACAGCTCGCTGCCTAACTAACGGCCCGTTGAACATTGCCCAGGTATCCATATCTGTGTCGAAATTAGAGTAATTTTACGGACGCTTGGCAACGACCAAAACGCTCCGCGTAATTATGTCACAATTTTCACATATTGTCACATGACGTGTGATTATTTGCATTTAAATAACACTTATCAAACCATAATATTAGTTATTGTGCATCGTGATTAAATATCGCACAATGGAAAATGTCTAAATTGCTCTTATTATTTTGGGAGACCATTTAAAACAGAGAGAGAGAGAGAAAATGACGATTGCTTTTAATTGATAAACGATTATTTAAGACAGCCATTATTGTTTTGTAAAAATTCTTAGATGCTAAAGGCTGTACCAGAACCTATTGCTGAATACTATCAATCGTTTCTGAGCGTATCGTGAGACCAACGAAACTCTAACGCATCGAAATGTTTATCGTTGATGCGCGGCTCGTTTCGATCACTTACGATGATTACGAGAATAAAACTTAATCGTCGACTAATCAGTCGAATGTCAGCTGAATCGCGTAATAACGGAAAATCGTTTTAGTTTTTATTCCAGCACGACTATTACGTCAATCTTTACACGTGAGTAATCGTTTATCAAAGTGCTTAAATCGTTGATCTAGAGCTATACTGGTTACTCGATGTCCATAAGCTTCGCGTTATTGCCCAATAAATATTGAGTTGGCTACTCAATACCTCATCGTATTGCTAACGAATAACTACGCCTATGGTAATTGACAGCTATTTTCATTTCGCTCTCCGGGTCCAATAAAATATACTTACTGCTCTTCGTCTAAATTTAAATGACTTTCAACTGCATCCATTCAAAAGCAGAGAATAAAAGTCAAATTTTTCTCAACCCATCGACATTTACCATTCGTTTGCGACAAGTTCGACTTTCATCATCTCTATTCCATGATCATTTTAATAGCACGATTCGCTCGTTGCTCTACTGTTCTACAGAATATTCCCTCGATTATCAGAATGACTACTCAAAAAATGATGATTATAATCGATAAGCTGTTGTCTAGAATGAAATGTTCTTTGAATAGCTTATTGACAAAATCAAGATAGCCATGGATTGAATCGCCGTTCTCATATATAACGTTAGACATATAGCCGCTCTTATTCCACCTGAATTTGAATGACTTTTGACTCGTGCATCGAACAGGGGAAGATAAAACTCGAATTTCCTCCAGACAATCACCATTTGCCATTTCTTTAGTCAGCTTTCATCCCAGTTTCATCCCCTACCATCACCTCGACCGAGCGATTTCTCGAACGTTCTTTCCACTGTTTTACGATTACCATCTGGAACGTTGAGGTTTTCTCTTCGCTGATCCTCGCGCGATTTTATTTCGTGGCTCATAGTAATAGAATGATGGAGGAGGAGGGGAGGAGGGAAACAGCGCGTACTGTAAGAGGTTGGTGAAAGTAGTCGTAAAGTGCAACAGCGACGTATCGTGAAGAGAAAAGAATTATTTCGCAATAGCAACCGCGTGGATCGAAAACGTTGATGCGTGCAGCCGCGTATCCTGTGGGAGAGAAATTGAATAATTTAAGAAGAATGGCTCTCGACCACAGGTGGTACCGGCTTACGTATTCCACCTGCGTTCGTACAGTTCGCCTTGAAAGCAGAAACACGAACATCTCGCTTAAGCCTGTGTGCACGTTGAGCTTTCGCGTCACGCATCTTGTATTCTCGAGTGAAAGCGGTGTGTCGTCTATTCATTTATAATAAAACGTTGTACTGCGATTAACGGCCACGGTTCAATGCTTCTAACGAACGTTGGATACCGTCACGAATTCCTTGTTACAGAAAAGAGCTGTACGAAGCGAAGAGAAGCGTCGTTACGAATGAATGAATGCGAGATAAAAGATGGAAAGTGTATTTCCCTGGTTTATTTAGTAAGACGTAGAGGTTGCAGAGCAATGAGATCAAGAATGAATTCGTGATTGCGAACAGACCTCTTTCAAACGACTAATTTTAAGAATGAAACGGTGAAAGCGTGAAATTCTCTTGAGCGGAGGTAATTTTTTTGCTCGAGAACGTGAATTAAAATTTGAAAATCACTTTAACACTAGAATTATCTGTTCTTCTTTCACTTGGAATTACGCAACGAATTGGTAGATGCTATTGATAGAGTTTTGATTCGAAATATGATTATGCGAGTTTTCTAGAAATCAACTGCAATCATTCAGAAGACTGTTCGTAATTATTTGGCTTTATTTATACATTTCCATGATCGATAACGTGTTCATATAGATTAATATATTTCTGTTAAATTAAGTTTTCGCGCGAAACACTTTATTTTATATTTTAAAGGCAAAATGAATGATCGATGTCGAGTTCAGCTCGACGTAGAACTACAAACGAGGATAAAGTAAACTATAAGCATATAAATGTTTCTTAACAGATGATATAAATGTATATTTTATTTCTTAACATACGATAAAAATTAATGTTTCTTAATGTTAAACAAAAAATTATTGTGTGCCCAAGATTTCTCAAGCACGAAAGCTAATGTTCCAGAAATTGTAATATTCATTGGATGATCTTCGATGGATTCTGAAAGGAGTTTGCGTTTACTAACTACGCCAAGCTCTCAACCTATTCTTTTTTTTATTTTTACTTTATTTCTATCGAATTCGTAACCTTAAGAAAGAATAAAGTACCGACTTAAAATCTCCAAGAGACTTTGACTTTAATCGTACGATCTTGCAACGATCTCTAGCTTGAGCCCTTAAACGAATTTCTCGTCGATGCTGCAATCCTCGCACGATCTTTGCCCGAAGCTTGCGACCTTTTACCGACTTTACTACCGAGCTTACGATCGCGCTATGGTTTAAAATAAGAAAGAAAATAGTCTCTCATCAGTCGAATTCGACTAAAATTCTGACCCGCACTGTACTATATCCACGAAACGAAGGATAAGTTTAACACCATCTTCAGGGCAAACGACCGGAACGCGACCGCTAATTTGAAAATGCTCCTCGCCAAGCACCGTTCATTTATTCGTATTAAACGCTTTACGCGGAGTATAGAGTTTACGGTGCAGTAAAGTGCTTGTGACGGCTTCGAGGCTCGATTTTCTGTCGCTTGAACAATTTAGTTCGCGAAGTCGACGAGAGGAAAATATGGGAGGGCGAAAAAAAAAAAGGACAGCGTGTGCAGTGAAACTACGTTCCCTCTGATCCACGGATTCAACGCGACTTTTCCGGTGTACGCGTGTTACAAATCGACGATTCTCGCGATATAAACGTCGGTTTACTTTATACCTGCCCACCAACGTGAAAAAAGATCGGCGATCGTAAAAAGGATTCAAACGTGCAAATTACCGTGGAAAATTACTGCGTTAGGACGTGGAAAGTACTCGCGCCGTTATTAACAAGCACGAGTAGTCGAAATGGAGTGAAAAGCGTGTAACGCAAACCATGATGCCTATAACACGGGAAACTGTTAATTTCAACATTGATTCAAACTCCGTAGAAAGCGTAGAAACCAATCTACTCTGCAGCGATAATTGGGTCGAACTTCGATGAATTATAAAAAGCCTTCTGATTTTTATGCAAATTCATATGTTCGAAAACATGATCGAGAAAGTAGAACGTTGGTAAAAAATTGTGTTATGTACCAATTGTATTATGAAAAGTACTAGATACTGTTGATATTTTATATATTTCTCACATTACGCGCGTTCCCTGCAATGTTGCGTTCCCAAATTTCCTAGAAATGCATAGATATACCCGTAATGTAATTATAAATACGGAACAAATATCTAATCATATTCACGCGCGTGTGAATATCCTGATTCGTGGCACGTGATTCGAGAGAAGAATGGAAGATCGATGAGGCGTGAAGTTTGGAAGAACGTGCCGTTTCAAATTCATCGTTTTATGGGACAATGTTCGACCTCTCGATTCTTCACGGTTTGGCAAACGATAGATAAATTTACGAATTTTCCTGGAAAATATTCCAGACGTGTGCGTTTTGTATCGAATAAACGTTTCGCAGAGAGCGCGTGTTATTTATTCCGCTGCGAGTTTACGTCAATTGCTCGTTGTACGTTCGCTCTGACAGAGATCGACACGCGTCGTCCAACGTTGTAAATTAATTTTTCAAAAACCGTCACGTTAATAGGAAGACAAGCCGAAACTGGACGCGTTTGGCAAATCGTTTTCGCAGAACGATGGAGTTGGCGTGTCTGTTTCGTTTAAAGGCTCGCTACCTGGCCAACGAATAAACTGATTATGCGATTGTCAAAACGTTTGCTAAGCCTTCAAAGCGACGACAGCGTCGAAAGACTAATTACAGAATGTAACAAGCTAGTTGCCTCTGCTTGAACGTCCACCGTTTGCTGACAAATGGATGCTACCTGCAATACCTTCGCCGCTGACTGCGGATAATTAGCACGAGTGTAACCACCACTCGCTAGTGGAAGTGAAATTCAAAGGATAACGAAGATTGATGACGTTCACTAGGAATTTAGCTTGAAAATTGTCAAATTTTAGGTACTTTGTCTCTAGGACGAGCAAGATGCCATATCATTATCAATGGAAAATGTTGGAGAGTTCCGTTAGGCCAGATTTATGATACGGTAAAATACAATTGTTATTTTATAAATAACTTTAATAGTTCGTAGTTACATGATACGTAAGTAGAATTTTAGATTTGCCACTCAATAATAATTTAACCGACTTGTAACATTATTTGGATATATTTTTGGTTCATTCACATCACTAATTTCACATGATACAGTTAGGATATGAATTTTTAAATTGAATTATAAGGAAAATTGAAAAACGTTGCGCCCAATTTTTATTCAAACCAGAGAACCGAATTTCAACTACAAGGTAGTACAACACACCAAGTTGATCAATTTTTATTGCACCTACTTGAAACTGTAATCGATATTTTAACGCTTGAACAAATCAAAGTTAAACTATACATAATTACCGTATCTATCGGTGTATCTATTTATCAAAAACTCCCCCCACCCCCGCCAGTTTCGACATTAATCTACTCGAAGAGTTTACGCATCCGGAAAATCTGCTATCAGCGACCATCTTTTATCCGGAATTATTAACCGAAGAAAGTAATATGTGGGAATTTTCATCGAAAATGAAACGAGAATCATTCAGCTTCGTGCTTTTCAGGGTTCCTTGGTAATCAGCTTATGAATTATTTACGCGAGTTCCGAGGACCGTGCGCAACTAACTGGATGTATGATTAAAACGGCGACTCTCGGCGAACCTAAAAGTTGCAGCGAACCACCTCAAAGCACGCGCTAAAATCATGTAGGTAGGGGATCTTGATAACGTCACCTATTTCAATGCTCATGAAACAGACTGTGAAATGTTTTGAAAGCATACGATTTAGAGTTTCCTACGAGTAATTATGCGGAAAGCTTAAGTCGCTGTTTTAGGGAATGTTTGCTCGATCTTCACGCGATGGAGTACTTGGGGCATTTTCTAAAACAAATTTTTGTTCCAGGGAACCTGTTCGTGATAGCGGCGATCATACTCGAGCGAAATCTACAATCAGTGGCGAATTATTTGATCGTCAGTTTGGCTGTTGCTGATCTTATGGTTGCTTGCCTGGTCATGCCCCTTGGAGCAGTTTACGAGGTATCAAAATGTTGAATTTTTACCTGTTCATGAGTAAACCGCGGATGTGTAAACTCATGTTTTTGTAAATACGAGTGAAGAAATAAAACCCGAGCATTAATTTGTATCATTCGTTAAATATTGCAAAGGATGTTATATTTTTATTATATGTATTTTTGCAGCACGAAATTTCCCAAAAATACATAAAATACATCCGCGGTCTATTTATAATTTATAACTGCAATATTTATAATAGAAAACAATTCTATCGCGGAAAAAAAAACTCGCTGGTAACGATTTATGAACGATGCTTAATGTTTTATTTGTTGTATTATTAACTTGCAAGTTATTATGAAAGAAGAAAATTTTAATCGACCGATCTTTAAATTCCATGGTAATTTAGCGTATCGCAAGACAAACTGAATGAGTCCAAAAATCCCAAATTTCTCGTATTATACCGTTCGTGTGGTGAGTAGAATTTAATTTTAATTTCAACGTTGATGAACGCTTTTCGCCGAAAAGGGAGAAGGACGAGGCAACTCGGCTCGTTAATTTCTTCTCTGGTGGCTAAAATTTTTCAGAAATTCATTCGAAAATTCGGTTACCGTGTATCTTGTCAAGCTACGGGTAATTTAACGCATTCATTTTACAAATACGTACAGTGGCTCGGAAAAATATTTGAGCTCTTAACATATGTGTTATACGAGTATAAAACATTCTGAAATTTTATTATCACCGTAATAGGACAAGACTGTCAACATTATAAACTCTAACTCAATTTCTAACACCTATATACATTTTCAAATTGGTTCCTTTGACCAATATGATCATGATAATCGTGTTTCATTATAGCGCTAATAGAATTTCAAATTGTTTCGTATAAGACACATAATATATATTCATAAGAGGTTTCTTCAAGTATTCGCATACTTTCCTAGGCAATTCCGTAGCAAATGTAGATCGATCATAAGGTTTCTTGCCTCTAAGTTTTACGATGGAACGGTATTCGTTCAAAGCCAGCTATCGAAGATCGTTTGCAGTTAGTGGCTTTAGCCGTTCGATACAATTTGCGCCGGATTAAATTCCATGATTTAACAGAGAATTAACCAAGTAGTTGGCCGAACTCCCGTCGTCTCGAAGAAGTACTCATCTTGTGCACTGGTAATAGACCAGTTTAACTTTAATTGAGAAATTTAAAAAAGGATAAGAAAATAAGTGGAAGAATGGACCAAGTTAATAGGAAGTTTTGGGAAAATTCGTCATTCTGAGAAAATAATCGCGGAACTCACTAGCACTGTTTTCAACGGTGAACGAGATTCAATTTCAATTTCATTCGTTTCCTCTTCCAGACGAGCAGCAGGATTGTTTCGGTTTAATGTATTCCAATGGATTTACGAAATCTTAGAAGACTCGAGAGCTCCTGCAACTCGCAGACGATGATGTATAATTAAAACGGACTCCCCATTATGTAAGAAACTCGTTACGCCCGTCGTTCTATGAAAATTAATTACCGTTTTGAAGTTGTTAAGACGATTACCAGGCAACTTACACAATCGTTTACACCGGTCTCGAATAGTTGCCTCGTCGTTTCTATTGTCCCGAATTTCGCGTGATATGATTGAAGTTGCTTCGAAATCCTTGCATCATGCAACTTGTTGTTCCGAAACCTATGAATCCAGAAAATAGGGAAATCGATTCTTTCGATGTTGTTGGAATTTAAGAATCTAAAAAATGAAAAAACCAATTATTCTTTCTGTCAACACGATACTTAAATAACTTTGATGGGAAAATAACATTCTGTAGCTGGTTATTCGCTGGAGAGGATTTACGTGGGTCATCGTTAAAGCTTTACTTTGACTTCTCGGATTTCTGACACAATATCTGAAATGTATGAATGTCCCAATCATTTATTTACCTCCACTCTGACCCGGCTCGTTGAACAGAGTACAGTTAAAGATTCTTAAGAATATAGAGAGAACCAAGAATTGAATAATAAAAAGTGAGGAATAATGTGATCTAGAAATGCAAAAATGTAGAGAAGTTAATAGCAAGGGAACGAACATTTTAGGGATTTGGAACTTGGGAAAGTAGAATAATTGGTTCTTTCTATCGGTATTACTTGATAATGAATATTTCAGGGATTCAGAAGCCAAATTGAAAATCTCATCTCATCATACTATAGGAGCTCACTACAGAACATTTAATCTAAATTAAACTGCAGCACTGAAGCAATTTAAGGTCTTCGATTATCCAATTAATTATAAAGCCGCGAGATTAGTCGCTTCTCGAATATAGTTTCAAAAATATCAATAGAATTATCGTATTAACAAAGTCAAGATTAAGAGGAAAAAATCAGTGATCAAAAATTATATTCTTGTAGCTCTGCTGTTGTCGACATATTTCCACGAGAACAGAATAATATTGTACTCCGATTTCAATGAATTCTCACCATATAAGAGCTCCGGAATCTTCGTTTTATGTTCTTTCGGCAACTTCATCGTACCCGAGGGTCTCCCAATTCGAGCGTTCTGCGAACATGAGTATCCAAGCGCACGACTCTGCAAGGAGTTGCGAATGTATCTTCACCGTCTGCGTAACGCGTTCTGTATGTTACGAGAACACCGTTGGAGTTGGAGATCTTTACATTGTGGTTTCAATGCGTTTACTAAAAATGGACGATTTTTAACCGACAAATAGTGAGAAATGCAGAAGCTGTGCGTATGTATAGAAATTCGATAAGAATTCACGATATATTACGAATTTATTACTACCAAGTATAGAAATTAACTTGGTGCTGCTTTCAGATGAATTTAGTATTTATTTATCAGCTTTTAGATGAATGCCTAATTCATTGACATTATAAGAGTTTGTTTTTTTCTATTATTGAAATCTTAAGAAATTGTTTCTTGTTTCTTAATTCACTGGAATCATAGGAGGATACATGAGAGAAGTTTCTTCATCTAGTAGCTATTAATTATACAAACTAATTAATTCGTCAAATTGACAAACTGGTATTTAATATTTAAACACCTATTACTATTTTATTCCTTTCCCTTTAAGCAGATGTTTTATAAAACTTTTTTCGCATGTAAATTCTACGAAATCCATCTAAGTGTAGAACACAATCTAGCTAAGGTAGGCGTCTACGTTTATCCATCAAAGGAGAGATATATCAGAGGAATTCCAGGGCCTGTAATCCTCCGAAGTGAAGGTGCTCGATCTCAATCTTCGAGCAATTCCTCATTCCGTAATGCACGTGACGGATATACAGCTTCCTAGCTAGACGTTGCAATGAGCAGCTTCTTATTAGCCAAAGAAACTTCTCTACGTTATATTGTCTTAGAAATTATAGACCGCGTTCAACGCTTTCGAGATGATTTACATACGGCTTCTTGACTGTTACTGCCATTCCAATGTTAAGTTAGGTTCCCGCTTAGTTAGACGGTTACTGAAATTCACGTTCTTCTTACCGGCAAACAGCCTTTAATGTGTTTCACTATTCTGACGTGTAGTCTTGCCTCTACTCTAAGCTTACGTGCACGCAGGCAAACCGTGATAGCGATTCTCCGCTCTAAACTCGTTTAAAACTGTGCAGCTGTTCAAACAAAAAACGTGCGCTGCTGTCCGAAAGCATCTGAACACTTGGCTATTCTTTGCAGGGTGTAATTTAATTACTGAAATAAAAATTATACATTGGCCAATGAATCACACAGAAACTGATCAATTGATCGAACTTGATGAAATCGTAAATGGAAACGCAGAGGAAAATGAAAATTACAAATATTATTTTGAAAAGTTCATCCTAGAATTCACCATCATTTATACTATCTTTGTAACAAATAAACTCATGAAAATAAACCCTACATTTGTTGAGATGTTGAATGTTAATTGCATTCTTGACTAATAAAATTAGGAGAAATTAGTATGTAAAATGATGTTGATCATGGAGTTTGGCTTCTGAGAGGCTCAAATAATAACTACGTTCTGCATTTGTTATTTTATATTTTCTACTTGTTAGTTGCTCATTAATTCATATATTTCACGTTCACGCATTGTTATAAAATATACGTAAAATATCCGGGTGCTTACAAACGGTAGTGTAGCCGAATGTGACAAACAAATCTAGAAAGAATTCGGTCCGATTCGTGACACTGAATCTTTCGAGCTTTACAATAAATAAAAATCTCCGTTCTATTCGCACACTTTAATTTTTAAGTTTGAATTTACACAAAGCACCCAACGCGCAACACAGAACTACTGACACGTCCTTCTCGGAAACACATCGCAGTCCTAAAGCAAAGGCCCGCTGGTTACAAACTACACGCCGAGGATTGAATATTTTTGGGAAGCTTTGACAATGTCAGTCGACTCAGTACAAACAAGGCAAGTTGGTCAAAGGTTGGGCGAGCAAGTATTTGTATCTGTTTCTCGGAAGGTGGGAAAACTGTCTGAACAATTTCCTGTTTCTGCGCTTACCAACCGGATTCTGCGAGCTCCTAATTAGAAGAAACTATCTTGCCGAACCAGTGCCTTCCCTCCGTCTTTAAATGTTCCCCATCCGATCTTTATTCGCCACCTTTCCTCTAATCGTTCCCTCGTATATTTGCCTTTCCCCTAATCGTATTACTTCAACTATACGCCACTCTTGATATCATTCGCCGTCTATATACGTTCACCTTGGTACGTAGCAACAATCCATTCTCTGCTTTTCGCCAATTTATCTCAACTGCCTCGCTACGACGAGGGCAAGAGAATCGTACCGACACATAGACTCGTTCAATTTTCTATTTCTTACTCACGAGGATACGGCCGCGTTTAAAGCACATGGCGTGGAAACGCAGTCGCCTTTCTTGCTTCCGCCACTTTTCCCCTCTTCTCCTACTTTCTATCCGACGGTTCTCCGTCGTCTTTCCGCTTGATGGCCGCTCTGGCCTGTGTGGTAATGTAATTGGAAAGCTTGGCCAGTCAAGCCCCGGTGTCGAGCACACAGCGGTTTGCCGTTCTGTTTTTCCCTGTAGCAGCGTGAGCCGCGTTTGGTTACACGGCGAATTCCTGATGTCCGCGAATTCCTGATGTCCGCGAATTCCTGATACGCGTTCCACTGCATACCTCGAAACGTTCGCTGTTACTCTACTTATCTAGCTCGTTTTGTTTCAATTTTATTAAGGATGCCGGCAGAATGTTCTTTGAGAATGTAGTCAAATTGTATTAAATGAATGAAATTGTTGGATTTATTTAAAAAGTGTGGCGAACGCCACAACATGTCGAAACATATATGCGGTTATACTACTAGTTTTCACACTTTTGCTTCCACGTGGTCATTATAATTTTTGCTACAATTTTGTAACTTTTCAAATGGATATTACGGTAACATATATCACATACTGTGTTATATTAAGATATTCGTTCGTATGGTACTTTCATTTTACGTTTATATCACTAGCGTCTATATTTTTACTCGTGCAGATCCCCACGGCGATTTTCTCCTACGCTCTTACATTTTTCAATAAATATCAAGGCAGTATGTAGTGCTCAGGATATAACACTGTGCTATGAAGGTTCTAAACGCGTTAGAGAAGTCTGTATACTCCATAATGTGTCGTTAAAATGTTTTCTAGTTTACCACTTTAATTTTATACTACTGGTTTCTACAGTTTCATTCGCGTGTGTTCTCGCCACGCTTTTAGCTCCAACTTTTTAATTTTTTTAAAGAAGTGTCTCGGTAATATTTTGTATTGTATATAGTATATATATGTAGCAAAGAAGAAAATAACACCGTGCTATAAAAGTACTTAGCTACTTTTAATCATCGTCCGTTTTCCAAGAATAACAAAATTTTCCACCGGAAAGTTTCGTCGTGTATTTAAATTGCAAGACGAAGGCTGCTCGTCGTGGCAATAAAAGCTAAGTTAAAAAACGCTACGCTGAAGGAATATTCGTAGTATAAGAATGCTACGAATTTTCTGTTCGACTTCAGGCAGTACCATAAATGAACGTGTATCCATAACATTCCGTTCGTTCTGAAATTTAATTTCATAGTTCCAGAACTTATATTGTTTGTGCTCTCGTATCGAATAACTAGTTTGCTGGCCGAGTTTTCGCGACTCAAAAGTTTCATTTTTATCGCCCTGTGCTCGGCCTATCTTCTCAAATTCTTTTCTCTTTTCTCTCGTTGTTAGCCAAATTTACGTTGCTTCCTTCCAATTTCCTTCAATATCCTTTTCCCTCCGTTTCTTTGTCCTTCAGCTCATGCCCCTTTTATGCTCTCTTTCTCTTTCATTTCGCAGACCAAGAAAATTTTACCTTCTGCATACAGTATATTTTTTCATGCCACTTTCCCTCGTTCCGGAATTCTTCACATTATCTTATTTATCTCTTCCTTCATCACCCAGTCATTTATCTTCTGTATCTTCCGTAATTCACCTTAATAGCTACCATTATTCGTCAGAATTTAAAACGTTATATTTATCCTTTATTTTATTTCGGATCGTATACGCAGGATTTATCAGATTTTCTTCCTCCTTCAATAAACGTTTGATGAAAGGTATCGATAAAGAAAGAATGGAACGAAATTATGGGAGACAAAGCACGGGATAATCGCGCATCTCATCGTATAGTCGATAGAAAATTTCACGGAATTAATCGGGAATGCGTTCGATTTGGACGGACGATCTAAATTGCCATGTTATTGTAATAACGTTACAAATCGTTGGAATCGCGTTCGCATGACAAAGATTAATTTTATCCTCAGAGATATGAAATAGCAGAGATTTAAAAGGGGATTCGCACTATGGCGAAATTTATCGGTTCGGCAGACTGCGAATCTATTTAATTTAGTCATCTGTAACTTTACATTGAAGTACGTTATTCCCTTTCGTTTTGTGCAGCTTTACATTATTTTAAAATACATATGTCGAATATTCGCACGATGACATTTTCAACGAAGAACGATGGACGAATCAAAGGTAATCAATGGACGAGGCAAAGAATGTCACTCGTCAAACATATGATATTTCATCGACGAGGCGACATGGAGAAGTCTGGCTGGCACAAATTTAATGGAATATTGAGAATAAATCAGCGCTCGCGTAACTTATTGCTCGCCACGACGAATGTATCATTACGGACAGATTTATCATACATGCATAGAACCGAAATTTGCAACACTTTCTGTCCATTTCCACTAATTCTCAATTGAAAACCATCAAAATGCCCATTGTGAGGGCAACGTTCCATTTAGGAAATTCTATGTCACAAAAAGGAAAATACCCGTACACTTATCGTAGAAAACTTTTATATATTGCGTGTGTCGTCAGATATATTTTGAAATTTCCTTAGCATTGTATTAAAAAATTAGTATACATTAGGTTGTCCGGAAAGTGCCTTTCTTTCGCAAACGTGTTTTTTATAACAGTGTACCTTCGTACAAACGTGAAACCAAGTCTGTGAAATGTCACGGTGTTTATGTCAACAGAACAAAATGGATTGTACGTAATTCGACAAAATAATATAAAACGAAAAACGAAAGAAACTTTTCGGGCAATCTAATAACACGAATAATAGTGTTAAAGGTATAATTGATACTAAAGATGGACTGAATAAATATCGTGATTTATAATATAATTTATAATTGACTTGTTAAATGCTTTGATGATTGTTGTAAAATGTACATCTGTGATAAATATCTTCTAACTTCTATATACATTTTCTGATTCGTTTCAACGCTCGCCAATATCATCGTGGTATTGGTTTCTCGTTGCGATTCTAAAGAAATTTCAGAACATTTTCTACAGGACGCATAATATATTCGTAACACATTCCTGTAAGTTCCTGGATATCTTTAGGTTAATTTAAGTAAAAATCGAAGACGTTAGTTTGTCTGCAGGCATAAGCCATCCATTGAAAAAACTGAAGCGAAACGAGCGCGCAGAATTAGACGAAGTAAGAAGGGTCGAAAGAAAACGAGAAACTGCTGAGAAACATTGCTATGTTTCTCAAGGTAAATGCACTTATTTGAAAGCTCGTGATATTGCGAGCTGCTCTTAGTGTGTTCCAAGGATACGATGTTCATGCTGAGAAGCAAGCTTAACCCCATGTAAAGAATCTGTGTCTGTGTCTTGAGAACGTGGCAAGCTTATTTGTCGCGACTCGTCTCGTCTACAATTTTCCTTCGCTATTTCCTTTCCCATTTCGCGTCGACTCTGTGTATCGGATGATCCAACGAAGCTTGGCTGTATCCTTCGCCGCGGCTCCCTCCATTTTGAACGGTATTAATACACTGATTGGAATTGCTGGTCTTTCCATCCGCGAAGATGGGAGCTTGGATTAACCTTACCTTCTTCCATTTCAAAAACTGTGAATTATATTGTGAATCAGTGCTCTGCTAGTTTTTATAAAATAGTTATGATATACTGTCTTTATAATTACAGTGTATTTAATTCTAGCATTTACGTACTAATTAAATAGGTCCGATATATATTCGTGTGATATGGTGGGACTTGCGTGCAAAATTGCCTAGAAAAATTTGATAATACGAAATGGAGACGTATGAAGTCTAAGGGAAAAACGCTTCGTTGCGAAATAAGGATACGTGTCAATTGAAAAATTAGTTACGTTTTTCCAACTGTGAGAAGATTTCGTGGCAGAGAATAGAGTTGTTAATTAATCATGAAACTAAAAAGATGATACGTTTCAAGGTTAACACACAATTCTCAAAATCTCGACCCACACCACTGTGGTCTTCGATTCACCATTTAGTCTTCTAACATGAAAAGCAAGAAAGATTCTAAGTGGAGGGCTCTGTATAATTGATCGTCTTAACATATTCTTCGAACGACAATTCATCACTACAGACATCTGGTGTAACCATAATCTAGCATTCTCATTTTAAATATGAAATTCTGTGACTACAAAGTCTACTGCAAATTAAATGGTTCTTATTTTGTAAATGTGTATAGGTTTCCACGCTTTGCCGGCTAGAGTAGATATTAAATTCGATGCAAAGTCAAAAAGCATTCCCCGCGATACTACAGGAACGTTTACTTCCAGCATCTTCACCTTCCTGCACGAAGCTGTTCCATTTGTTTGTCGAAGAGTTTAGCTCCCTTTGGTGGGCGTGCCAGTGCACACATTGTGCCAGCATTTCCACTGAAGTATGCTTCTGCGCATAAAAGTAGCTGGAATGACTGCTTTTCTTTCCCCTCTTTCTTTTCTCTTTACCTTCTTTTTTTTATAATCCTTTTTATTTTATGGTCTCCTTCTTACGATTATTTCGGAGCGTGGTGCTTGTGAAATTTAAAGGTGCATTCGTGGCCTCGTTGTCTCGTTTTTCCACGCCTCGATCAGAGCTGTCGAGAAATCTACTCCGAAACTCGAGATAGTTGTCTTTAAATTGCAACACGGGGATCGACCCGTTCCTCGGTAATGATCCCGTTGTGGCGTCATTATCCGGAGAAACGCGTTTCGCGTGTTATTCGCGAATTATCGATACGTGACTGTCATCGCCGACTGTGTTTTAACCGTTGAGAATTCGCGGCCAGCACGGTTCATCGATGAAAGGTCGCGACAGATGTGCGATAATAAAATACAAATTCTATCGAAATTTCTAGATGATTTAATATTGTGGACGATTAATATCGCGAGCAATTCTATTATTTTCGATCAGATACCTGACATCTATAGAATTTTCGCTTAAAATTTCGAAATTTCCGGATTGTCTGAAATTGTGATAAATTATGGCCCTGTGTTATCAAAAAGATGCTTGGGAATGCTACAATTTCACTGTTTTATGAAACTCATATCTGCTTTTGTTCGGCGCGAAATTAAATTCTTCATAACTTGAGAAATGAGACTCGGACAATATTTTTGTGCATAAAATTTCTTCATTATCTTGATGCGTAAAATCATATAGAAATATCGCCCGTTTTTATTAACATATTGTATGGTTTCTTACGAGTGCAATAGAAAAAAATGACTCCGAACCTTTACGTAATAACGTACATCATTTAACGTCATTTTTTCCATTTACTATTTGAAATCTTTAAAGAAGGAAGAAGCTCAGTCTCTTTCAGAATATTTCCCCTTTCACAGATATTTTCCAATTTTGTCACTAATTACTCACCTCCTATTTAGTGAATTTTTAATTTAGCTGAAATTCCTATCAAAGGAGAGTAACAGATAGAGCCGTGCTTCGACCAATGATTCATGAGTCTTTCAAATATTAAATTCAGCCGATCGAGTGAATCGGTTTAACGAACGATACCGAACTGTACATAACGTGGCACGTTGCTATTTGACGTTAACAAACAAATACGCAAATGGCAGCGAAATGATAAAGTCAAAATCAAGCAGAACGAAATACACCGTGTGTTCGACCTGTCGACTTACATTCCGTCTTCAGAATGTAGAGACGATGATTTCTTCTTACTTTCAAGATTTTCAAACGAGTTATTCGCACTGTCTCGTTATGTATGAATTGCGTTTGATAGAATTTGATTGATTGACGATGGAAGTTCGAAAAACGATAGACACGTACAGCGTCTGGAAAAATTCATTCCATCAGGATTCGCGATGGTGATGCCCCTTGAGAGTTAATAAACGCTTGTGCGAGAAGTTACCATTGAGATATTTACGAGGCAACCATATTTTCGCGGTGAAACATGATTCGTTGGATTCTACTTTACTCGATCGATCTGTAAGAAAGTTGCTTTTTCCTAATACGATATTTAAAAATATTGGTAAGAATTATTCTTTAGAGTTTTAGAATTACTCTTCCTTGGTTTGTAATTGCGTGCAAAGTTATAAAAAATTGTAAAAAATTAAGTAGATGACCTAGAAAAATAATAGAAAGATAATACTTACCTTTGAGACAACTAAAAAGGCGCGCTCGTGAAGTCGGCGACAAAACCAAGACGGACGCGTTTTGGATTATCGTCGTGTTTACGAGGATTTTAAAACGAGGCTGCCTAATAGGTTTACCCTGACGAGGTCGCCGTAAAGCTTCGTGAAACACGGTTAAACCCGCGGGATCCTTTCAACGCGAAATCGTCATAAGGACTCTTTACGTTAGCCATCACGAGAAAGCTCCGGCTAGTACGAAAATATTATCCAGCCTTCTTGTCACATAAACGACCGAGACATAATCTCGAAGAAGAGAAACATATCGATCCAACAGTGCATCTGCTTCGTGGAATTTTCAAACTCGTAATTCAAGTATTAAAATCCAACGGGACGTTCGGCGTTTGGTATCAAATTCCGAATCTTCCATGAATTTGAAAAGTTTGGTACGAAGATCTTGCAATGAAAAGCAGAGAAGTTTCCGAAAACTTAAAACAGTGTACACACGTTGAAGTAGAATATCAAAGAAGCGGTTTAACGGACGTTGTCAGAGGAGCTAAAATTTATCTAAATGACGATAAAACGTGGAAGCTGGTTGTTAGCGTTGTGAAAGGAACCGAACGTGTAATCGTTAGAATCTTCTGTATCGTAAAACTCCAACGAAGACGATGGAAGATATCGTCAACTGTAAATGCTCTTGGATCCTCTTGAATGTGGACACGTCGAACTACGGAGTATTTGTCGCGAGAGCTCCCAAAGAATGGGAAACTTATCCTAGGGGAACGACGCGACGGGTCGCGTTCGAAATTCACGGCTGAAGTTGAAAGTTCGAAGTCTCGAGGTGGTGAAAATTTCGCCAACGTGTTACTCGAATACGCTATGAGAGTTCTCTATCAGTGATAGCAACATCTTTGTAGTGTTAGAGCACATGTAGATGATGTAGGTGCATTTGCAGCTTGTGGAGATTACGACTACTCGTTGATCGTGGGTTTATGAGTCATTCGTTGGTAGGTTTTATTTTCTATGGGACGATACGGAACGTGTGCAAGTGATCTATCGATTTTCGTAGCGAGGAATATTAGTATTTAACTCGGATAAAAGTAATATTTTCTTGGAATATTCTTCTTCCAATTTTTAGTATTCATTTTCTCATCTAATGCAAATCTTGTTAGCGAGAGTTTGAAATTTCGGATAAAGGAAGATTTGCTTTGTCATTTGTATAATCGTAGCTATCGTTCGTTGATGAATTTCGTTTCTTGTACAATAAAACTATACGAAACGATATGCATGGAAATGATCTTGATTCTAATGCATTGATTTTAATAATAAAGAACACTCGCGCTTCAAACACTGAATGTGCCATTTTCTTCTAGTGTGTTCTTCTTTTAAAAGCCGTCTTTCTTTACAAGCTACGCATTCCTCTCAACTTGTAGCATTTATCACCGTCACCGAGATTTTTAGATATTAAAGTGAAAGAGTATTTTCTGTCATTCGTGAACGTGCGAACGAGGATGCAATATCGTCGACTTTTTCTGGTCGGATAGCAACGCGATCAATGAGAAATCACGCGCGCAGCGTCAAGGGAAACCGTAACGAGTTGAGAGAAAATAAAATCGGGACAACTGGTTCGACGGGAGAAAGGTTTATGTACACATGGAAAGAGAATGGCCGACTTGGAGCAAGAAAAGCAAGCGAACGTTCCACGTGTGCGAAAAGCTTTCAAAGGATCCGACGCTTATCCGTGAATCCAGCTGGAAGCCATAGAGGGATGCAATTGAAATTGAAGGTCCTGTGCAGTCTTCGAAGGTTTCGATACAAACGCACGTGAAACTTTTACATTCGAATCAAGGACGCTCTGACTAAGGGAATGCGGATCATATGGGCTGGCAGCTAAGGAAATGCGGATTTTATCGATACCGACTAATCCGCATTCCTTAGTTGCGAAACCATTCAAATGTACATAAAATACGTAAAGACGAAGATACGTAAAGATTCGTAATACGTCGAGTATACTCGTCGAGCATTTGCTAGCGTTTGATCTCCCGCATTCTACCCGAAATTTCTTCTTTTGTCTTGTCACATATTACTTTCGATACGATCGGCTGACGAATTCTTCGAAGAAAAGATCGCAAATGATCCGATTCTGAGTTGGACGAAACACTGTAGTTTAAAGAATAGCGAAAAATAGTAGATTGTAGATAATATTTAATATAGATGTCATGAAAGCTGTCTTGAACAAATAATAACAAGTGTTAAAAATGATGGATAATAATAGATAATAATGGAAGATAATGAATAAATGGCTGTTGAAATATCTTTATAATTTCAGCGAATGTATGCTTACATCAAGTGTTTTGCAGTTTCAATGTACATCTTCACGTTCGTTCCGAATTTTATAAATATATTCATGACAGTCGTGTCTCACTATAACGCTAATAAAATTTCAGTATGTTTCTTATAACTAAATGGCGAACTTTTATGGGAAGTTCAAAGCCAGAAAAATGCACAGAATGCGGGTAATATGGAAAAATCTATAAAATATGGAAAACGTAGCTGCCGTTTATAATATTTCACTGGTAAGTAAAAATTGTCTATCTCGGTTTCACATTTTTGATTCTTTCATGAAAATTTGCATAAATATCTGTCTACTTATAACGCATGACGTATTGACAACAGATTTTTATAGATAGCCGAATACTTCTGCCAAGCATTGTACTTTCCAACTATTACCACGCTATCGTTTTATTATTAATGCTGACGCATATTTTCGAAAATCGAACGATGCCAGTAAAAAAGTAGACACACGTGACTTATCGTTCCTCCTTTTCGTTCTCCCCGATTTCCTTTTTACGCGGAGTAAGCAAGAGAGAGGTGAATGCGCGAATTCTTATAAATAGTCGTGGAAGCCCGATTTATTTTTCTCCTCCGAACACGACAAAGCACCGTGGCCTCTCCTTACTTATTTTTCAACCAAGCCACCCTTTATCTACCCGTCTTGACGTTTCTATTCTCGATGCATCCTTCGTCCCATCCCGGAACGTCTGCTTATTGAAAGGTTCTCGTACCGATTGCATGACATCCTTCCGCTTCGTCGCGCGTCATATTTCTTTCCTACATGCAACTGTAAGACACGCTTGACCGTTCGCCGCTTCTCCTGGAAAATTGCTCGTTTCTATAAAATCGTTTGTCTGGATGCAACGAACCGAGCTTCGATAGGCGGGCCATGGCTGGAACGTGACTGAAATTTTTGTGAAAGTTTCTTCGAGAAGATTGACCTCTTTTTCTGTCCTGAAATTGATCTTCAAATTGAATGGAAGATGAAACTGAGGTGGTGTCTGCATCAAAATTGACATGGAGAAAGATCTGCCAGAATTTCAAAAGGATATTTCGTTAATTTGGAAACCTGGAATCGACATTTCAATCTTTTTCATTACGTTTCCTTGGAATTACGGGAATTTCAAGATACCGATCGGTGTATACGTATGTCGAAGTTGTACGTGAAACGTTAAATGCATTTTCGTCGGTACCGTGTTCTGCGGATTGATTGCTGATTGCTCGAGTAAAGATTACACTGTATTTTCCTGATATATAACCAAATATATAAAGCAAGTTTTCAGCCCCTTACGCTATAATAATCCAATAATTTTTCCTCCTAAGAACGACACCTCCAAATAGAAATACCCTTGGAAGAATTTCGAGAAGGTTTCGAAAATCCAAGATCGTCTTTCACCCAATTTAATATCGCTCAGAATCGTGTCAGTTGTTACGTGCGTTTAAAGAACTTTTTCGTCGGAAAAATTCGATTCGAACGTTTCTCGAATTTCGCGAAGCGTAGCCGATACCCGTGTCCTCTCGGTAAAATTGTTGGGAAAGCTTAATCGTCGAATTGAATCGTTCTTCGGAACTTTATTTCGACCAAAAACTGACTTTCTGAGTCGTCGATTCCATCCGGATGGATTGATCCAATTTTTAAGTTATCTCGCGATTGCGTGCGATAGACGAGGAACTTTCATTGGCAGTCAGCCTCGGGGCGGAAGTAGAAGATTATTGATCGAAGTTGAGCGAAGAAATGTGCTCCAGAGGGGCTGGTTCATCGGCTGATTGCACGCATGTACAAAGTATTGCGCGAAGGAAAGGGGCAAAAAGGCAAACGAAGCTCGCGATAAAATAAAGCTTAAGTAGTATTTAGCGCGACATCCTGCGTTTATTCAATAATCGCTGGTCTCTTGATACTTCGTACTTAAAACAATTATGGGAGGAGCGACACCCTAAAGCTTTACTGAGTCTGAGAAAATTATTTGCACGTTGATAATTTAATCGTATTCTAAATTGAGTGCATTGTAAACAAGCCGTAAGAACGATAAAGGGGTGCGAAAGGGCAAGTCAGGGGTTGAATCAGCGATACAACCAGACACTTTAATCTCTCTTGCATATCATTTTGACGGACGATAAAAAAGCACTACGTGTATATTTGAAATTATTATTTTATCGTTCTTTGCTTCGCTCGAAAGTGAGGAAAATTAAGAACTTGGACTTGCACGATAGAATTATCAGCGGAGTCTGTGGATGTTGCATTTTTCAGGAGAAGAAAAATAATCATTTTATTTATCTCTGTGGAGCGTGAAAGAATTTCGCCGTTTCAAAGGTTGCGTTCAACGGTTTTGTTAAACGTGTCCTAAATGCGACTGCATTCTGCTACTTCCGGTTTTCTTCACTCGAAAGAATCGTCCGATGCGCATGGTAAAAAGGACGCAGTTTCTTTCTATAGCGTCCTCCGTATCTCGGGATGCCCGTGTACCGTTCGTTATTGTTCAGCCGTTCCATTTCTGCTGATCTCGGCCCCGAATATATATGTATATACACTCTTATTCCGTCTCTCTCCACTGCATCGCATTTTTCTCAATTATTTTCTCCTCGTTTTCAAAACGTTTTGCGAACGTTCGAGAACGTATTGTAAAACAAACGTCGTTGAGTTTTTCGCCCAGGAATCAACATTTTTATTTGATAAAAATAAAATGATCAATTACTCTTTTTTCCCTGGAACAGATATAGTGATTTACAAATATATTGTATATATACAGTTATTGTAGAAAACTGTTATCAATATATTGTACGTGTTGTTTAAAGAATTTTGAGATTTTATTAGCACCGTAGACAAGGCTGTTCCAACTATTAGGTTGTCCTGAAAGTTTCTTTCGTTCTATGAGGAAATAATAAAACGCACAACGTTTATTGTTTTATATTATTTTGTCGAATTACGTACGATCCATTTTGTTTTATTGAGATAAACAAAAATGTGACATTTCACAAATTTGGTTTCGCGTTTGTATGAAGGTGCACTGTTGCAAAAAACACGTTTGCGAAAGAAGGACACTTTCCGGACAACCTAATATATTGGTCAAATTTGACAGTAATCTGATTATGTGTATAGAAGTTACGAAACATTTACTGCAATCCTGTATTTGGAAAAAGATTGATATACGCCAGGAATAGTTCAATTAAATAAATAGAAAGTCGTACTAATTATTTCGGTTCGTTAACGTAATGGATAATTAATTGTTTAAATATTTTTGTGATCTCTGGAAAATGTATGTTTGCACTAAATATCTCGTGGTTACGAAATTTTAAAATTCTTCGTATAACACTTATAACAATATATATCTATAATAGGTTTCTACAAATGTTCGAGTATATTCGTGAGCATTTGTAGATTCTGCAGAAGCGTCGATAGATTTTCTAGAACAAATTGTTCAGCAAAAGAGGAAGAGAAAAATGTGGAAAGGCGAAGCGCGATAGGAGTCACTGGCAAAGACAAAAGTCGATTGGCTTTCGGAGCTAGATTCCAATACCATGAATGGACTTTTAAGCAGGCGTGCGTCACTCTCTCCTATATATCTTCTCCTCTCTTATCAGCCGAGCTCTTCCTTCCTTCCAATCTTTTGCCTCTTGTCTTGGGGATTCTTTGAACCGACCTCGCTCTGATTTCACGCGAAATTCGCCAGAATAACAGAAAAAATGCTAATTGTTGCAAAGGAAGCCTTTCGTTCGAAGGTTCATTGTTGAGCTTCCTGGAAATTTGTAGTGCCGGGTATTTTAGCAATAAGCAAAACTTATTTGTTAACGCCAAATGTGTTTTTTCAAACGTTCATAAAATTCGTAAAACTTTATCAATTCATTAACTTTCTAAAAGACTTGCATCTTCGCGCCTAACAAATTATCTTTATTCATCTTCATATTAAAAATCCAACAATTGAAAGTACAAAGTTTAAGAGTTGCTTAAAGCATAAAGATTCAGGAAGTCTAAATAGTTCAAAATGCCCGCGTAATTGTCAACATCAGCTAAATATTCGGCATTTTCCTTCACTATGAAATGCATCCGTCCAAACCAAATAAATATTCAACTCTTAAAACCGGTTCAGAAGACTTAAAATATTCTCGTGCGTATCGTACACTTTAAAATGTTTTATTCCAAAGATTCCACCTTTCAAAACAGTTTTCTAAACAATACTCGTATTTTTCGGAAATTTAATGACTCTCTGTCAGACAGTCTGTAACAACGTCTTTACGGCCGACAGCTAGGGAAAGGGTATGCTGGTTAGTAAAAATAGAAAGTGAAGACTCTCGACAAAGGATGGAGGTTTTTTGCAAGGTGTGTAGCTGAATTTTTCAAGGAGCAAAGCAAAGGACGATATTCCGTCGAGTGGTTCTTCAGGGACGTGGAAAAATGTTCTCACATGAATTGTATCCTTTGTGAAGTGCCATTAATTTCCCACCCTGGTCATCTCCCTTGGTAACTTTCAGTTCTATAGCCTGCCTCATTTAACCGGCAGTTCTCGATTCAACGAGCCTGGCCTGATTTCGTTTATCCGAGATAACCGAGGTCCCCGAATGTAAGTGGAAATTGAGTTCGCCTGAGTCATTTCACGTAATACTTAAGGCCTTATTTCGATGTCGTTTTCCTCGTCTACATTTAGATTCCGTCCCTTCAGGGTTCCATATTAATTATTCGGCTGAGCTTGTTTAGGGGCCGTACAAAGGCCCGTAGAGACGAATTTAATATAGGTTTTGTGATTTATTGTTCTCGTAATTGATTAGGGTTCAGGATATACGGCTTCCTTTACAACATACTCTTGGGTTTCATGAACAGTGATGAACATTACAAAGGAGTTGGAAGTCTTTAGCTTGTTAATCGAGGATGAGAAGTTGCCAATCTCTTGGATATAATAGTTCCTTTATTGAGAAACATTACAAACGAACTGGAAGTCTTTAATTTGTTAATTGAGGAAGAGAAATTGACAGTCTCTTGGGCGTAATAATTTCTTTAATTGAGAATTATCTATAGATTTGATCCTTATTAAAAGTAGATTAAACCAACTACAAATGTATTTTGCAAGAATTAAAATCGGCATAAATAAAACTCGTTGTTCTCTATTGAATTTTAATTTCGTGATCGTAGAAACCTTTGCCTATGTTATAACTCGATTACCAGGTGCAATATATTTAGGAATAGTAATCGATGTAATACATTGAAACGTAGATAAAAGAAAATGATGACTACGAACGTGACTTTTTAAAATTTATCTGAAGGATTATGCGTGAAAATATGTGAGTCATCTATTCTTTGAAATATTCAATAGGTATATATGTTATGCAAATACCTGTATAATGAAGTTAAAAAATTTATAAACAAGCGACGTCGATGAATACTGAATCGCACTCGTTCGACTCCGTTTATCTATTATCGATAAGCATTCGACTGACAATCGCTTCACTGTAAGACAATATTCCTCGAATTGGTTCGACTAACAATAGGAAGTTTTCCAAGTGATATATACTAGTGAGTTTTCCAGATGATATATAATATAAGGATTGACGTCAAGGAAGTTTGACACTTCGCTCATTAAATGTTCCATCTGCAACTCGTATTTTGAGCACTGCATTTCGAACCAAGCGTTATGACAGTTTTGGCACTTGTTGCTCGGAATTGGGGGCATTAATTTCGCTGAATCTCGATTGGAATCGATTTGTCTTCGAGTTACTGCGGCGCCGATTTAGAAAGATCGAACAAATACCTGCCAACGCTGCTTTCAATCAAATTCGGTCTGGTCTCGTGTAATTTATCGAAAATTCAATTACATCTTGCGCAAATTTAATAATCAAAATATTTCATTTACAAACTACTAAGCCAATAATTTCCAACTCTTTTTATTTCATTATGTACTTTGTTGTCATATTTTCTCTACTACTTGGTTTCTATAAATTTTTTATATTCTATAAATATTTCTATAAATGTTTTTGTAAAATGTTTCTATAAATATTTTTTTTACTACTTGGTATCTATAAATTTGTGCGCCCCTAAGCTTCACATAAATAAGACATATAGAATACATAATGTAGAAATACATAGAACATAAGTCTATGAAACATACAGGAAAATACATATAAACGTATAAATATATATAGAATATAAATGTGTAAGTAGAGAGAAATGCCTACAGAGTACAGTACTATTTTATTGTAACTTATACATTAATAAAATTCTTCCAGCAAAAATATTCTCAAAATTCCTAAAAGTAATAGTTGCACCACAGATGTTTACTTTCAGAAATTTTTTATCTCAACGTAATAAAATTCCACTTCAGCAAAAAGTTTCTAACCGCCACTGCATTTTGTTAACCCTTTAACAGTACAATAATATATCAAGAAATTCAGAACGAACAATTTAAGAAATAATTATATACAAACCTTCTTATCCTCAAAATTCCTTGTATTTCTAGTATCGAGCATAAGAAATAAATCCCTTCGACATTTTATAGTAAAAAATTATCAATAATTATCTTACATATAACAACATTTAAGATATCAAATTTATAATACTTCATTTGACGATTTACTCGAGTCTCTTTCGTGCCACACACTGAGAGAACCAAAGTACTGCATATTCAAAGCGATGTAGACGATCACTTCTCGTAATATAATTTGTAATCGTTATAATTATCTACAAAGGTAAAAATTTATTACGGTGAATTATTAATACTACCAGAAATTTAATCACACGACGCATTAATCTTCATTTGGAATGTCTGAAAAGTTGCACCAAAACTGGTTAATTATTAAAAAGCAATCAGAGTAAGCCAAAAATCAATATCGTATTCATACCCACTGACCAAACCATTTCTGCTTTAGAATTTACAGCATCATACAGTATCGTCCTACGGTATATTCTGTAACACATCCAGGCATCGACCTATGGCAAATATCGAGAGACCCTGAAATCCACGTGACAGTTGATAATTAGAGAAACGTATATAGCCACGGTCTCTCGAAGCAGAAAAAATTTCGAAAATATCAGAGGCATGGGCGGTCTGCTGGAATACTGATACCGATGTATCGATCCTAATCTCCTTACGAATATGTTGCGCACTGACACGAGCAGATGATTTACGAGACCGGTGCGTTGTGGC
Source organism: Bombus affinis (assembly GCF_024516045.1). Lineage (NCBI taxonomy): Eukaryota > Metazoa > Arthropoda > Insecta > Hymenoptera > Apidae > Bombus > Bombus affinis. The sequence continues at coordinate 7,109,548 of NC_066355.1, read as the reverse complement.
AGCCGAGCCAGAGTTTCTATTGTACGCGAACAAACGCTTTCCAACCCGTCTACCGATGCCCAGTCTCGTGATATTCAGATAGTTGTTGCTCAACACATCGGCGAACAACGTTGCGATTACGTTCACGGGTGCGCCGATCGTTTTGCTTCTCCGTATAATGGATCACGGACGAGAAGAAAAAAAAAAAAGAAGAAAGAAAACATGCACATCCTGAAAATTAAATTCTGTTTCCAGAGAAAATATCTTCCATCGATGCGGTACAATACGGCTCCCCTAGACTTTTTTCTTTCCACATACTTGACAAATTCTACTTATCGACGATTGAATTCGTCGCTTTTCCGCGTTCTTCTTCAACGCGTACATATACGGTAAGGCAATGTTGTTTCAATTATCTGAACTTTGATGTGTCATAACCACAAAAACAACTTCGTGTAGATTAACTAACGTTGTTGTGTATTATAAGACGCTGTTAGTTTTTAATACACTAACGAAAGAGTAAGAAAACATCGTGTGCTTTAGATACAGCAAGAGAAAATATCGGAAACGAGGAAATGATTTGAATATGGCAGAAAACTACGATCGTCGATGACTGTCGATATAAGTAGGTGATATATTTCACTCTATGCATCGCGTTACCGATATCGAGTTTGAATGTAGATCGCATGAAAATTGTCGGTAATCAAATTTGACAGATAACAAGGTACATTACTTATCTCGCCTCGAGTATCCTTCTCAATAAAACAACCACGTCTTACTGCAATTTATTTTTCAGTCTATTCGGTTAATCAAACAAGACCAAATGGTTAGGAGGCTTTCATCGATCGATAAGCAGGTTGAACAACAATTGTGAACGTGTTCCGCGGCGGTTCAAGGCGGAACCAAATTGAATGGAAATTAGAGAGCGGTAGCCTCGTTTCGTTACGTAAATGCTCGAATAGAGGAACAAAGGAGGATGGAAAAAGTGTCGACTTTATCAAACCAAGGAAGCTGTCTTCTGCAACTTTGACAGAAGCGGAAGAAGCTTTATTTAGAAACACGCTCGGTAAGCGACACCGAACGCTCTTCAGGGATTCGAAAAATGGGACAACGTATTAAATCAATCGTCCCTCCTATTTTACCACTCGCATCAGCTTTGTTTCTCTTTCCACCTTCTCGTGATTTAGGATTTCTGTGCGCGAACGCCTTTGAATAGAAAACTCGCACTCCGGTTTGCTTCCGTATCGGACACAATCGCCATTTTTATTACTTTAGAAAATTATTACACGTGATAAATTATTAATAGTTTATTAAACATCACGATAAAGAACAACGTTGAATATAAAGACCATGGACAAGGATCATCCGATATTTGTAATTACCGAGCCACGCATATTTATCGAACCAGTTTTCGGTACATTCGCGCTCGAAGAACAACAAAACTGCATCGATACGAGAGAATTTTAGTCGATATGGACTACGATAGTTTCGTTCAATTAACTTTCTACGCGTAGGTTTTGATATGTACATTTCCTGCTAGGAGAAGATTAGAAAAATTGTTTCAAAAATGTAGCACGAGAAAATGTGCTCCTTTCTTCATCCTATTAAGATAAGCTTTCTCCTACGTACGAGTTAACGCGCGTACTTTCATTAACATTTAATTAGCTGCGTGATTCTTTTAATATGGAAAGTTTCACGAGGGGAAAAAGCGAGAATGGAAGAAGGTTGGGACGACAAATTTTTATTCGTTCTCGTTTATACGAGGTATAAGAGAGATACACAAGGGAAGGCAAAGAAAGGATCCTCGCTCTTTTCTAGCGCAAAGGGTCCTTCATAAAGTACGCTGCTTTTCCTTTTATTTACCTCTTATTCTTTGTTCTCTGCGTCGGCAAAACTCATAACTTCGAGAACTATACATTCAAGCATACGTGTCTTCTAGTAGGAGGAAGGAATTCCCCGAGCACATGTTACGGGCTTACACGAAACATCAGAGAAATGAGCGATCGCTACTAACAACAGCGACATTATGAGTAAATTTTTGCAACTCGCCAGACTTTCAGTACACGTACAGAGTTATCGTCGTCTCATTCCTGAATCAACAAGTAAATATAACTCATAAAACTGCTACATCAATCAACGTGAATAAACAATAAACAAAATTAATCAACTCACTTTATGCAAAGTACATGTAGTAAATTCCAAACCAATTTAGAATCTTCGTTACACTGCTAACAAACTTGTCGTAAGCAAACTTTCCACAGAAATTAATATATTTATCATAAAATTCATGCAGAAAGTCAATTGAACCGAATTGAAATTAGCAAAACTTTGAACCGCTGTAACTTCGAAGATAGTAACTTCCGATCAACGAATGAGCGATTAGCGGAAGCGTGGAAGCTTCACCTTTAAAATGCTTCCTCATTTATCACGATACAACTTCCGGTTCCGGAGATATCGCCGTGTAAAGACGATGGTAACTTTCAGCCGTTTATTGTCTCTGTCCTTGTCGCCTGCTTGCGCTTTTCTCTCGCGACTCGTCACTGACCTATCACAAGCTCGCATCAAACGCGCTGGTCAGCGATAGACACTGACTGGACGGTTTTTTATACTGTCCCTGGAAAAGATATAGGACGATCGCAAGGTCGTCCGACGTCCTTGCATTATCTTAAGGGACATAAGGACACTATGAACGCTTATATCTCGAAAACCTTTTGAGATATCGGGATGAAACAAAAACGGGATTAAAAAGCACGCGTTTCTCCATCTACTGAGTAGATTTCGGTGACAAAAGTTGACTTCCTGTGGGCAATTTTTATGGTCAAAGTTGAAGTCTTTCCGTGACTATGAGAATTTGTATTAATTTACTGTTATCAGTTAACCCGTGCGTTGATAATCAAATGGTTCTAGTTGTTCGGCAAACGTATAAATGAGTTGGAACACTAATATTTAGAAGTTTTGCATGAATTTGGAGTATCAGTAAAAATATCCGAAGACTGGGGATTGGGAAAGGTATAGTAAGTAAACAAATTTTTGGATAGAAATGTAGGAATAGGAAATATGAAATGGGATAGAAATGTGGAAGTGTAGAAATATAGAACTAATGTAAAGAATCTGAAGAATGTAAATCGTTTCCGGTTACCAGGTTGCTCGCACTAGATTTATCAAACCGCACGATAACTGAAATGCATTTAATCTCATCGTTTCACATTTACAGTATCAGCAACAATAAACGCATGAATCGCGTGGGCCGTTTTTATCGAAAGCACCGTGGCTACAGAACTGTAGGTCGTATTTTATGTCGGCCTCTCTGTTGGTTATGTGTTAATGATTGCTTTTAAACATTCAAGATAAACACGTTGCGCCAATCTCGCGAATATACACATATAACTGTCTGAATGTTTTATTTAGCGTATTCGGTTAGAAACCACGTCCATGGAACGTACATGTTCCATTAAAGCTGGTATTTTCGCAATGGTGCTCTTCCCCGTATTTTTTTCCCCCCGCTGTTCTTTATTTTCTTTTTCCCGTCGAATGGGATACGAAGAAAAACAGACACGCGTGCAATTTTTTGCACTTTTATACAACGCGGAAGGCGAATAGCGGATATAACGAAATTGAGGGAAAGTTTTCAAGTTTGTAACGAGACGCGTGTTATTTAGTATCGACAGTTTCAGTGTTTGCGCGTGTGGCAAATTGGAAATGAGCGTTCAACGTATTTCGCGCTTGTCATCGATAAAGGCGGCAGAATTTTCATGTCCATGGAATACCATTGAAAACTACGATAGCTGCTTCTACGCGGAGTTTGCCTGGTAGTTGCCGAGAATTTCTGCAGCCGAGGGTCCACCACTGCAGTAATTTTCATTATGTCGCCTGTTATTACTGTAGTTTCGCGTCGCAGCAAACTGATATTACAATTTCAAGCCGTCGAGATCCTTCTCTGTTTTTGTTAGACATATTTTCTCCTATAAGAGACGTCGTAATTAGACTCTTCCATCAAATGCAACGAAATGATGCTCCGGCAAAACTGGAATGACATTCCGTTAATGACTTTACGTTCGTTTTGAATATTATTCGAGAAACAGGCTAATGCACACGGAGGCAGCTAGCAGATGATTAGCTAGGTGGAACGTAGCGAAAGAGAACAGATTCCGTCTCGGTAATAAAAGGAAGAATCAATTCCTCGCGCATCTACCTAGGAAACAAATGGAAATTTTACCTACGATCGCAGACTTTGGACAACTACATGGAAAATTGTAAAGAATGTACGTTATAATAATCCTAAAGCGAAGAAGATATTCTTGTTAGCATATCCTTTTACTTCCATGTACATTTTTATAGTTTACCGAATGTTAATATTAGAAAATATTTTATGACTGGGACGAGAATGTTACATATCGTTATTGTGCAAGTAATTGAATAAATTGTTTGAAAATTTTCTTCCGCCTGTAATTAAAAAAATGACACTTTGATATAATGGATCTTCGTTTCAGTTCCATTTCTTCAGTCGTTCTGATAAATGCACCTATGAACTTGCAATACGCTAACTGTTCTCAGTCTTCCTAACAATTAATTAAAGAACAAAATGAGTATTTCATGTCGCCAGCACCTTCTCCATTCATAAATTCTTCTTAAAACTTTCCCATTCGTCACCCTTGTTTTGGTCCTGAAAATTTTACGCAACTCTAATCCATCGGTATAAATCCGTACATAAAATAAATACAAATACAAATAAAACATTAATCGATAATAAATGAAAGAAGTTGGATTTTAAATAATTCATTGTTACATTTATAATTCGATCACTAATTGCCGCTTATTAGGACAAAATTAAATTTTTATATATTGATATTTAATATTTATTTTTATTTATTTACATTGACGAGACAAATGTGCTTGTTTATTCTTGTAAATATTTCACATGACACAGCATCTACAGCATCTGTTTTTTCAAAGTTAAACGATATTTCCAGTTTACAATCGTCATTCTGCAATAGATAAGTATTATACTATACGTATGTATAGGTATGTACATTTCATTAATTTTTGCCTGTCGGTTTCGAAATAAGATTGATTTATACAAATTTCTCGTTCACACTTTAATTCAATCTCGATGTGTACAGGCAATAGATATCTATTGTTAGAAGCGTGTTTAAGACCACTTTAGAAATGTGCTACTTTCGAGCTAAAATCCATATAAACGATTTCTTCAAAAGCTGGTGTTTTATACTTAATGTCGATTAATAACTCGATAAATTTTCCTTGATTCTTTAACGGTAGACAGTTGACATTTTGCGTAGCGATTGTAAAAAATGTCCGTGTGCCATAATTTAAAAAACTCTAACGTAGAGGGTGAGACAAATTCTTATTCGTTCGTTTCTTATTATATATATCGTAAGAACACGAATCTCCATAAACGCGTACAGTCTACTTATGATAATGAATCTATCCTTCAAATAACACAGCTTGAATAAAACATAATACGTATGGTACGATATCGATGACACGTGACAATGAACTTGTTCGGGCCGACCCTTAGGATTCTCATTCACGTGGTGATCGATCGAACGACATCACGACGACACATCGACGTATACCCCTTTAACAGATAATTCTGTTTATTGCAGATAAACTCGGGATGGTCGTTGGGGCCTGAGCTTTGCGACATGTGGACCAGCAGCGACGTCCTCTGCTGCACTGCTTCGATATTGCATCTGGTGGCTATCGCGGTCGACAGATATTGGGCAGTCACCGATCTCAATTATATACAGGTTAATTAACACTGTCGCGGTCTGCAGGTAGTTCGTGAGACTAGAACGGTAACGAATGACGAACTTACGTCACGATCGCGTGGACCCCGGAGGGATGACAGTATCGAGAAGGAGATTAGGATATGCTGGGACGTGGAAACGCTCGTGTATATTGATCGTAGAATGCGACTCGATAATCGAGCTCGGTGTCCTGCTTCCCTTTGTACGGCCAGAGATCATTAAAACGGAGGACGTAATTAGTAGGATTATTGCATGTACGCTCATAGAATGTTTGGTCCGTTTTTACACGAAAACATTGCATTGTTTCGTGCGCCGTATCGTGAAATAACGCGTAATGTTTTCTATAGTAAAATTGCCGGAGAAATTGGAAATTTGAGTCGTTGCACCCGGATAACGTCCAGTTAAATGTGGAACCGCGATTTTCAAACAATTAAGAATTTTTCATATTTGATCAAAGCCAACTGACCAATTTTTCCTTACATTGTCTGTTAGATTGAATATAATTTTTTAACGTACCGCAGAATCTTTTTTAATTAGTCCGTCTGTAATAATCTTAATTTCAATCGTTTTGGTAACGTACAGTTTGAATTTTAATTAGTTTACCCGTGCCGTAAGATAATAATCGTCGGTATAGCGCGCGATAAAACAACCGTACGTAGCTTATCCACGCGTTATTATCCGAGGGTTAAATTTCTACATGGAAATTCTGTTTGAGAATCGACGAGTATATCGAAATTTCCTACTCGTATCTAGTAATCAATCCACCGTCCTATCCCTAACAGTCAATAGCTAATCGAATCTGAATCCCACGATATCCCATCGCATGTTGGAGATAGTTGCTGCTATGGAATCCGAGATTTATGATCGCTTAATACTGTTGCAATCGAGTAAGCTGATTATCTCGAACCAATGAGGTGGAAACGGTTCATGCCACTTTGAAAACGGTTTTACTATTTTAATCCTGCAAATATCATCGATATGCAGCCGTCTTTGGCCTCGATCTGAATATTAATTTCGAACGGGTCATTATAAAAATATTTTGAAGAGAAAAGGGAATTCTCGTGTTACGAGGATTCGTCAATTCTAGAGTGTGATAGCCGGTGAAAGAATTTCTTTACTTTCAGGCAAGGAATCCACGGCGGATCGGTATGTTGATCGTCACCGTCTGGTTGGTGTCCTTAGGAATCTCGTTGGCACCTCAGTTTGGCTGGAAGGATCCTGATTATTTGGTCCGTATAGCGGATGGGACGTGTCTCGTGTCGCAGGACCCTGCATACCAGGTACCTGCTCCTTGATAAATCAGAATCTTCCTCGAGTTATTTCGAAATTACATCTCTAAACCTTTATTAATCCGTTATAAGTCGAATCTGGTGACAGCGGTCTGCAAATTAATTTTCTTTCCTCGCGTATAAGGTTCGATTGTCTTTGTACTGAATTCAGAAATAAAAATCGCACACGAAACATACGACACGTGTATCTTTGTTGATTTTCTGACGTTTATGTCATTTGCTAGGTAAACAGGAGTATAATACGAAATGCTGGAAGAAGGACTATTTGCCAGATAGTCGAAGAATTTGATAGATACGATGTTTATTTAGAAAACAAATGAAAAGTTTATTTTGTAGGGAGCGAAATATTTTTGAAAATATGTTGGAAATATCGAAGAAATATCGGGCAAGGTGACAGAAACACGTATTATATACAAGGATCAAATGAAAAGAAAGTTTCGATATAGAATTGGTTGGCAACATATTGAATTCTAAAATTACTCTTCCATAAATAATAAAAACTCTGCGTGATTGAAAAAAAATCTGATCACAGATTGGAATTCAGCGAAAAAAAATACACGAAGACCAATGCAAATATTCACTGTGACAAACACCGGTGTTTGTTAACCGGAGTAATCTTCCTGTGAAATTGAAATTCATTCAATTGAAACTCGTTACGTAACGATATTACTCGCCCGTTATTGCATAACGATATCATTTTTTTTTTTTTTTTTTTTTTTTTTTTTTAGAAGAGTATGACCTTTCCTATATATATAAGAAATACTTACCATTCGATTGTGTGAAATTTTCTTAAATATATTTGCAGATTTTTGCCACTTGCGCCACTTTCTACCTGCCGCTGCTCATTATTCTATTCCTGTATTGGAGGATATTTCAGGCGGCACGAAAGCGAATTAGAAAGAGACCAGGAACTATCGTGCAACCACCTCGTGAAAGAAGAGGCATCCTTAGACTCGTCACAAGAAGGTTCCGCTTCTCCCCCACGAATCTGAATAGATACACGGTTGCGAGGCTCGTTAGCGGCGTGCCTTAACTATCCTTCCCCATTCGTGATTTTCACGAGGCCGGTTTCTTGCGCGCCACAGACTAATTACGTTGCTGAATCGCTGAGAATACTTATACGTAACAGCTTGTTAACGTTACGTTGCATTACGTGGCATTTCTAGCAGAAATCTTGTTAAACGTACGCTCATGTTGCTCATAAATGTGTGGACACTTTGGTCGATTTGCATAAAAAATACTTGAACGTGATAGCAACACGTATGAATTAATGGGAAACTTAGGATTCCAGGGAAACATTTACTATCCTCCTGGAGAATCGATAAATTCATTCAACTACTAGGACATCAAACTGATAAATTCCATTTTCTGGATATTGTCTAATCTTCGTAATGGAACAAAGTGAATGGGCTGGGATTTTTCAGAAACCAAACGACTAATCTCGAAATGTGTCCATACATCGTACGAAATACAAATTCATTGAAAAACTTATCGTTATTTATATTAAAATTGTATATATAATTTATCGAAGTATTATTGGTTTTTCGATATTACTGTCAGGATTATAGTCTATCAATTTGAACGAATCTTATGCATTTTATGTAAGTATAGTTTGACAACTAAATGAATCGACAACTCTCTAAAAACAATAAAATTGCTCCATAACGTTTGACACTTGCAAATACCAATCTTTTTATTACGCGTTAACATTTAGCATCATTATTTAACTACATTTTATATTTTGCGATAGCTCCAACAGAGAATGAAATCCTACCAAATTCAAATAATCCGCATGATTTACAAATATCATAGAATTACGGCCATTCGTAATTTTATAACTAGATTATGTATATTCTATCGCAAATAACCAAATGTCCATATACTTTTAAGCAAACATAGAATATTTCTATCGAGCCACTACTGCAGAATCGATTTTAATTCTCATTCGATTAACACAGGCGTATTCTTAATTTTCTAATGAAATTTACGTTCTATGAAACACAATGAAACATCCCTGTACTTTTTTATGACACTATAAAATATCCCTATCCACCTAAGGAGGTCAAAAATAATTTTAATTGCAGCTTGATTAAAACTGACGTGCATTTCAGACCGAGAGAGGAGTCAACAGCGTTCACCATAACAAGATCCACGCCGGACCATTCGTCGATCTCGCCGGAGAAGTCGTCATCGTACAACGGCGCGAACGCGACGCAGTCGACCACCGTCACACCATCAACGGTATCAACGACAACGACTATCACGACGACCACTGTAACCAATCCTTCTAGCAGCCATTCGACCTCCTCGAGCAAGAGAACACGCGAGACGATCGAGTCGAAACGCGAGAGAAAAGCTGCGAAAACGCTCGCGATAATCACCGGGGCGTTTGTTGCGTGTTGGTTGCCGTTCTTCTTGGTCGCGTTGCTTCGTGCCACTTGCGATGCCTGCGAACCACCAGAGCTAATAGCGAGTGTCTTCCTGTGGCTGGGCTACTTCAACAGCACCCTGAACCCTGTGATATACACGGTATTTTCACCAGAGTTCAGGCAAGCCTTCAAGAGGATGCTTTGCGGTGGTTCCAGGATAATTCGCTGACAGTGGATCTAAATTCGATGAGAAATGAAACGCGACAAGAGAATGAGCAGCGTGCGAGAGAGTAAAATTTAACAGATGCATGAATGAATGATCATCTTGTACATAAAACAGTTACTATTAATTCCTTCCTCTCTTTTGAAATAGTTCAAGTGCTTCGTTCAAATGCCGTATCGTATTTAGGCAAACCTTAGAGATACCATAGATATTTGTCCCCTAAAAGATTCCGTTCGAACGACGAGTTTAACGGCCATTTGGACGCTAATCGAGGTTAACACTTTCGCTGCTATTGACGTATATTGTATGCCGATTTAATTATCTAAGGATTAGCGATCCCGTCGACGCACACGGTACGTCGCTCTGATTATTTCACAATAGGAGACTCTACTGGCGCAATCGTTGAGCTTTCGCGTGTTATAGAATGACCTAAAAAGACTAGAGAAAAGCGTGGAGTAAAGAAATAATTGTTACTCAAGGTAAGGACGCTTTCGATGAAGAAAAATTTGCAATTCCAGAAATGGACAAGTAATATTTAAATACATAGCAGCGAATGTTTTCAATATTTACATGTAGTCGACGTTGCCCGGAAGAGTTTCCCGTGCAATGACGCGACTTTTAGAAATTAAAAGACATTGTGCGTGGCCGATTTGACGGCTGTTTCCATGGAAACGACCGTTTCTAATATAACGCTGCATCTTACGCGAAGAATCCTGTTTATGAAATAGCTTTATATTCCTCGGATATTTCTAACGATAAAATAAAGATACTCTAATCTATCTACTAACGTTTAATTAACGATTGGAAGGACCGCCAAAATACTTTCGAACAGAATGGGGGCGGATCAAAAGCGGAGAAACGAGAGAGCGATTGAAATCTCGGATTGGTGGATTACCAATGACCCAGTTGACGCCTTTGCGATAGTTCCGATCGATTATTTCAAGATTTCAATGAAGGGAACGTCGTCTGAATAGAATTGTCTAGTAACTTATGCTTTACGATTAACGTACGATGAAACAGGAAAATTTCATTCGATTTAATGTAATTCCTAGATCCACAGAAATTGCTGGCGATTTAATTAGACGTCAACGATCTATTATGTGATCAATATATTATGTAAATTAGAACTATCGTATATTTACCGAGGCACGACGAGAGGAAAGGTAATTAAAATCGATTAATTTCTCCTGATTGCTTGAATCGTTCGAAATATTGGTATCACGAATAACGTATACGCAACAACTATGGAGTACATATGTGTAAACGTACATTTTTTTCGTCGCTGCTCACAAAATCGTTCTGAGATCGTCTTAAAAAAAAAAAAAAAAAAAAAAAAACAAAAAAAAAATAATGATATCGATTAAAGATAACGTAGAGTTAGGTCATCGACGATGAAAATAGACCGTCGATTTCTCTTCATCAAAAAAGAAAAAAGAAAAAAAAATGGTATCGTAGTTTCCACTGATGTTCCATTGAATTCGCGAATTGGAACGACGCCTTAACGTCGTCCTGTTGTAAATACTATGGCGTTTCTATAGCAAATAATCTTCCTTCCCTAAGGTATTTAAATGATTCGGTGATAAAGAAAAAGGTGGCCAGGTCGATCAGCTTGCGCTAGCTAGTTCGCATCGTTGTTCTCGAGTAGCAGGTGATCGAAATTTTGCGCTTCCGTGTCGCGTTCGATTGCTCACGATTTCGATTTGGCGCGGGGCACGTCGGAAGAGACCATCTTCCACGATCTGTTAATGTTTCACGATCGTACATACACATCTGAATCGTGTTTTCTTCGAAGAAGGAAACACTTTTTATAAGCTGCTTGATTTAAAAAAAATTGTTTATCGAATAATTGGTCCCTTCCTTCTTTCCAATTTCTTTGATATCTCAGTCGTAATTTTTAATAATCCACTGCAGATTTAGCTTTAATCAAATTTTTTTATTAAATGCCTCTTCCTTTCCTCCTGGATATTTTCATTAATATTTCGATCGATCGCGCCCTTTGTGTAATTCTTTGCACCTTTAATTTTATCCTTAATATGCTTAAACGTTTATGTGATTTTCCAATGAATAAATTTCTTTCTGAATATTTGCGTTAATATTAAATTATAATATATATTCGTCTCGTTTTCTCCGTATGGCGATGTAATAAAAACGGGACGTTTCATTTGATTCTACTTTTTTTTTTTGTAGTCTTTTATCGAAATTTTATAACACAACGTTTCTTCCTTCTCCTCTGAATATTTATTATAATATTTCATTTGACTCTGCATCTGTTTATTTCAATTCCATGCGCTCTTTGCTTTTCCCTTCCATTTCAACGACGTAATTATTCCACTTACTTTTACATCATTTTTCTTTTATCAAGTTTCCAAAATCTTATATCCAGACACGTAAAGTAACAAGCTACGTGTTGGTAAATCGTCAGAAGATTGTATCAACGATCGTCCAATAACACTTTACTATGTACGAATGCATACTCTGTCTACTAGCGAGTTATTGTTGTTATATCAGCGTTCGGTGGTAAATTCTTTGAACTCTGTAGAGCAATGCGATGATCGAAATAAAATAATAAACAGCGAGATGAACGAAGAAAACGTATACTAAGCTACTGTAGTACAGAAATATGTTCTATTTGTCCAGCGATTTAATTAGCTTAAGATTGATTCAATCCTTTTTCGATGATGCAATATTAAAATAAACGAGGTCGAGGAGAAGTCCCATGGTGTTCGAATGTGGCGTGAAAACGTAGGAAACATACATACGTTTTAAAAAAAGAGAGGTGAGGAAACACGGGACGAGAAACGAAAAAATACCAGAACGTTTACAACGATGCTTCGTATGTATATTATTTCTTTGCAATCGCTGATGTAAATAAATGCAACAGTTTAAAAAACCGTTGGCTAAATCGTTCAATTGACGTCAACTTGATATTCCGTTCCTTGCTTCCTATCAGCTTGTCCGCTTTCTCTCTCTCTCTCTCTCTCTCTCTCTCTCTCTCTCTCTCTCTCTCTCTTTGTTTTCGTTATTTTCTAAAAAAAAGGAAACTGTTTATTAACCGCGTTGATGCATCGTAGGAGAACGAGAGAAAATTTCCACTCGGGCTTTATCAGAGGTTCTTGCTCGTCGACGTGAGAATTTTTGTTGATTTAACGAATGAATTGTTCGACGATTACCATGCTATATTTCACCGTCGAACATACTGATCAGCGATAATTATTAGCGGCGACACATCGATCGAATAATATAACGAATGTTCCCTCTCGTAATTGGACAATATGTCTTTATTATTTTCGACGACAGTGGAACGTCACCAAAGCAAACAGAGTCTGATGAAACATTACAGTGGCGATATATGCAGAAATGTTCGAGTCACTGGCCAGGAAATACTGATACTATTAACTCCTAATCAGCAATTCGCGATATTGACAATCGATGTTTCGTTTAAAAGCTGACAGAGGCGCTAAACGTTTCTGAAATACCTTTTCAAAAACAACCGATAGATAGAAATGAAATACGTTGTGTGATTTGATTTTCTGATAATACAATGAGAAGAAATTATTTTCGAAATTCTGTCTGGCGAGTGTGCAACGAATTGCACGGCGACGGGGAAATGTCGATGCAAAAATCATTCGAATGACCGATTAATAAAGATATCGTATAACGCCTCCGTGATATAAAATTATTATCGGCTATTTGGCTCTGTAATAAACGCTGGAAATTCAGATTCGATAATTAGTGTCGTCGTGAACATTAACGGTATTATTTCGCAGACGATGTTGCTTGAAATTTTCCTGTACGTGACAATTCAATCTATTTTCCTTTTTATTCAAATTATTTCATTTCAATTATATTATTACGACAATTATGTAGAATCAGACAAAGTCATTCTCAGTTGTTATACAGATTCTCTTTGATAATTTTCATCGATGCAAGGGCGACCGATGTAACAAACGATGGACGTTCCGTGTGTTTAACTGAGGAGTGTAAAAGATTCGGTAAAGTTTTATTCAAAATAGAAAATAGCTGGGAGAAAATAATAAGGGAACGTTTTCTTTGACGATCGTATAAAACAGCCATGAGGATACTAACGAACATGAACGCATCCGCGGATCCCTGCGTGGACTTCTATGAATATGCATGCGGCAACTGGCCAACGATACATTCGCTTCCACTTGGAGAGAATTCCTGGCAATTGCGAGCCATTTCTGACAACGAGAACAAAAGAAGAATCGAGGGTAAGTTTCACCCGTTTCGTAAATTCCCTTTGGGGATAACGAATAAAATTTTGCAGAAATGATGAAGATGGAGTTGCGAGGCGACGAAATCTCACCGGTAAAAATTGCGAAACAATGGTACAAAACTTGTATGGACACAGGTAGTGATCTAATTAAATTACTAATTTATAAACGATTGGCCACTACACGATAGACAATAATTAATCCGAAATTAATACTGGAATTATTGGTGACTTAAATATAAAGTACCAGAGAAATTGAAGTGAAAGCTAATTGAAGAGATGCATAAAAAATACAAAATACATAAATGTTAACGTTTTGTAAATTTATGAAATTTCTATGGAAAAAATGGGAAATTATAGGACTTGTAAGTTATAAAATTTCTATCCAAAGTAGAAATTGTTGTAAATTTTATAAAGTTACAAAACATCTAGAAGCAGTTAAGATTTAATGAAAGTTATAATAATTATCCATAAAATTTCTATACAAAAGTAGACATCGCCAATTTTGACTGTTCTGGTACCTTTTGCACTGGTTTTATAGGATATTATAATTTAACGATTGGAAATGTTGTTAAATTTCATTATAAAGAAATTATCCATGAAAATTTTATCGCTTCGATAATTTTCCACTGCTCGTAGAGGATATGAATAAGCGAGGTATGGAACCGATACTCTTCATATTGAATGAAATCGGTGGATGGCCGATAATAATAGGAAAAAACAAGTGGCGCGACAGTGAACAGAAATGGCAGAATATCGACGATTATTATGCTCATTTAAGAGGATCTAATTTGTTGCATGATGTCCGAGTCACGGCGTATGGTGATACCAAAGAGGAGACTGTGGTTGTGAGTAATCGATTCTATTCGTACGTAACAATTTTAGAAATTCCTTCAAACGTTTCTAGTTAGACGTTCCCGACATGCCACCGTATTCGTGGATGCTCGAAGAATTTTTCGAAGCTGACAACGAGACACTTACAATCACTGATAAAAGAGATTTTAGTTATTGGAAATACATTGTGAAGATAATTTCGAAAACAGCTGAGGCTGGAGGATTTAATACAACAAGGAGCCAGTTAGAAGAGGAAATTGAAGATATATTTAATTTCGAATGGAAATTGTTGAAGGTTTTATTAGTTTAAAAAATAGTTGCTTTACTATGGACTCTGTCACCGACTAAAATTATAACAATAATTTACAGATAAGCAGTATGGTAAATGATTATGTAAATATGACTGTGGCAGGCTTCCAAAAATGGTACGATAATTTAAAGCCACGTACACACAAATCTATGGTAAATATTTTATTTTTAATGGTTTTTAATGAGTCGTTAATTGACAAAAGTATTTCTTACAGGTAAATTGGATAGACAAGATAATGGATATTTTTAATGAATCGGGTATCGATATCTCTGAAGACACGATGTTAAAAGTAACCTCACCTGATTACTACGAGAAATTAATTTCCTTACTCGATGAAACTCCAAGCAGAACCATAGGTAAAATCATAATGATTTAAGACGAATATAATTGTTCACAATACTTGTTCCATGCATTTATTATTTGTCAAACAGTGAATTATCTTCATTGGAGCTTCGTTTCATCGATGATCACAGAGACTACCGACGAAATGCGAAAATTGGATGAGAAAATGACTGGAAATGATTCAAACGTGCAACAAAACAGGTTCGTATAACAGATTATAGAACTTTTATAAAATAGAATCAACGTAGAAGTTAATGTAAAGTTTAAGTATTGATCGAAATGAATTGCAATTGACTTATGCTGAATAGACTGGGAATATTTATGAATTTGTGTGAAATTTAATGCTTTCAAGAGCAAACTTTTTTTAGCTTGTAAAAGAAACTAATTTTTCTTAATTATTAATAATAGATATACGTCTATTCGGGTGGTTTTGCTTTATAGAGAAGAAGAAATTTTAATGCACGTAATACACTAAAATTTCAAAGTAGTTTCACCCCAAATTTATTTATCATATTAAATTTATTAATTAATAATTAGCTAAAGTATACGTAGCATGGAAAAATTAAAAGTGCAAGAATGCGCAGAACGTACATAATGTACGCTGATGTATAAAATAAACACGGTGCTGTGCTCTTTATAATATTCAGTGAGTGAAGTAAACTTCTCTCCACGTTCTTTAATTATAATTTTTCTATGTTTTTTATAAGAATTTCATAACTGAAAAACTTCTAAATTCGGAATTTTTCATAGAAATGTTGTAATTTACAAATTTACAAATTCCCGATTTCTTGTATGAATTTTAAAAACTTGTTTCTTCGATTGTATGAAGTTGCATAAGCGTTTGTAGTCCAGTGACATGGAATCTAGAAAGCACTAAATAATCAGAAAATATCTCACGTTAAATTTGAAGCATCTGCGGAAAGTAGAACAGCGACTCGAGTAAAATACGAATATGGTGCAATTAAGATTATGACGTGCACGTATGTAGCGGCACGTGGCGGTGATTTAATTTAAATTAGCCGTTCGAATTACCTGGTTGCGGGTGGCGCGATTATTTTCGAATTATTCGTAGGTCGGACTGGTGCATCAAGAAGATGGAATTAACGAAAGTCATAGCACACGTGGAATACGCAAGAAGATATTTCTCCGACGACATGATAGAAACGGTAAAATTCTCGTGCCATTTACATGGGCAGAATAAGGGTGCAAATTAAGAATTACGTAAGTTAGATCGACAGATTAAATTATACAGATAAGACTTTTGTTTTCTGATAAATCAGGCATTGAATGCGTTGGATGACATAGAAGAGGAAATGAAGATAGAAATTAAAGAATCGAATTGGGCGAACAAGGAGATAAAAGATTTGGCTTTAAGAAGAATTAAGTTTATAAAAAAAAATATTGGTTACCCGGATTGGTATAATAACGCGACTATCATGGAAAATTATTCTGCAAATGTTTGTCAATCTTTTATTTATAATAATCTTGAGAATAGAAAGTTTCATGGTTTAACTTTAATTTACAGCTTACAATGGGACCGAAGTATTTTGAAAATGTATTGGAGGTTCAGAGATATTATAAATTAAAGGAATTGCGTCTCTTGAAGCATAAAGATGTAGTGGAACCGTAAATATTAGTATTTAAAATTAATTTAATCTGAACTTATAATTTACATTAATTATATACTGTTATAATCTAATGCTTAGCATTTATTTGTCTTTCTGTGTATAGATGGATTATCGATCCTTTGACTCTCAATGCAATTTATTTGAGCCAGTCGAATTCAATTAGTAAGTGCCATTTATTTTGCTATATGTATATAAACACACGTAATGTATCAAGCCACTAAGGTTTGATTTTCCTAATTGTACAGCTGTACCCTTGGCGAATTTACAGGAACCATTTTTCAGCAGAAATCAACCAAAGTACGTCAAAAAATTTCTCTTTAAATTCTCATTCGGTCACTGAATCTTTAATTACGATATCTTTTCCTTCAGTACGATTAATTACGCGTTGACTGGGTTTTTATTAGCTCACGAATTGCATCATCCATTTGACGAGCTAAGTAAGTCAAAAGAGCTATTTCGTCAAAATTTATACCATTTTTACTGGTGACTGTTTTATTAACTTACAGATATTTTCAGGGCGTCTTTTCAATGAACGTGGCGAGGAAATAAACTGGCCAGATGAAATGACGAAGCAATACTATAAAAGTGCTCGGTGTTTCGTTGATCAGTACGACAACTATACTTTAGATGGAACATCTTCTGGTCCAAAAATCAAGGTAATAATTTATATCATTGCGATAAATATTTATCAAGAATTTTATAATCAAACATAAATATCACTGATATGTCAATTATCGAACAGAATTATGGCAATCAGACTTTCGACGAAAATATGCCAGATACCATGGGATTAAGAACTGCGTTCAAAGCGTACAAACGAAGAGAAATAATAAACGGCAAACCAGAATCAACACTGCCTGGCTTGGAAATGTTCAACAATAATCAAATTTTCTTTCTATCGTCTGCTAATGTACGCATTCTAATAAAGAATAAAACCTTTCTTCGATGTATGTTCTGTTTTACTTTGTTTTCATTTGATTTTTTCTTCTTTTTCTTTAAGTTATGGTGTGAAACCAGAGATTCCCAAACGTTAGTCACAGATGCCAAATTAGACATACATAGTATTGGACGATTAAGATCCATAGGGGCTCTTTCGAATAATGAGGATTTCACAGCTACATTTTCCTGTCCTTTGGGCAGCCCTATGAGTCCTAAGAAGAAGTGTAACATATGGAAGATATAGCAGGTATATTTCAATTAAATGTTCAATTCAATTATTCCATTCAATTTAACATACTATTGCAGCAATAAAATAAAGAAATGAAACGAAGTGAGAAGTGTGCGTCTATTTTCATCTTTGTGTTCTCAAATCGGTTATATGTTATCAGACGTAGATAATGCGATCGGTACAACTATTACAAATATAACATAATCTTATACTAATATAATACGATGGTAACTCGAAAAATTGATAACGCAGTGGAAATAGTAACGCAGGAGAGATTTCG
Source organism: Bombus affinis (assembly GCF_024516045.1). Lineage (NCBI taxonomy): Eukaryota > Metazoa > Arthropoda > Insecta > Hymenoptera > Apidae > Bombus > Bombus affinis. Next base: position 7,091,127 of record NC_066355.1, on the reverse strand, counting down.
TAACGAAAAAGTAAAGCACGAGACCCACTGATGATATTCGTAGTTTGGCCTACGCGGAGGTGCAACTTTCCCTTTGATGGCTGTTGGTATCAAAAGTTAGAACAATGTGCGCATTCGCGTACCTTGGGTTTCGAATATGGAGCAGCGATAGATAGAAAAATTCTTAGTAATTGTATCGATAAAACAGCAAAACATCGGTAATCGAAAGTCACAAATGTCACGCCTATTCCGTATCTCGTCGGTAATACTATCAGTGATGACTGTGATAATCCCTATATTCGTAGAGAACACAAGAAACACTGGTTTTTTGACAGGTCGGTATTTCGTAATCTGAAACGCAAAGTTCCATTCAATGTCACGTCTATCCTATCCTTAATCGATGCTCTTAGTCAATGGTATATCTCATCTGCATTATCGATTTAGAAATTTCCTTTTTACCATCGACCAGTACGACGCTCTCCCGAAAATTTTTTTAAAGTGAATTCCTCAATAACCGGTGGAGATTTTTGAATAAAATGTGGTGATTTGTATTGAGAGAATATCTATGTATGGTATTTTTACCACTGATCAGATTTTGTGATTCTATTAAGAGAACAAGGCGTGAATGGTTCGGATTTTTATTAAGATTTTTTATCTAAAACGAGAGCGTATTTTAATAACAGATTAAGGGAAGAGGATAGAGTTGGTAGGTTTGGCTTGCAAGTCAGTGTCCGACAGAACAGGGATGATATCTAGGTTTTCGTTTTCATCGACGCTCGGTTTCCTGAAGAATAGCTCCCTCAATAACGTTCCCTCTGTGGTGGGTTCGTCCAGGTCGCTTTTACCCTTGATACGTAGATTTTGCGGAGGACACGAGATGGTCACCTTATCGGATTCCTTTTGGATGTCGCTGTCGAAATAATATTGCGATAAAAATTCGAAACTAAAGCTAATCTTTTTAAATAAAATAAAAGCGATCGTGTGAAACTGGTCTGAGCTGGTGTGATGCGAGTTAAATCATTGACAAATCAATAGATATTTAATCATTTAACAGCGATCGAAGTATATAGAATACACATAATATTCAAAAATATAGAAAATATTCAAAATAGAGTACTAATTATAACGTTTGAAAAGCAGAATAATCCTCTATGTAGATTGCAATCTTTTACTTAATAAGTTTGGCTGATAAATCAGCCCTACATTGTAAAAGTATACAGGACTAGCGAGAAGTGCAAGACTCTGGTGAAAAAAATGAAAATCTCGTTGAAGAAGATATACCAGTATTATGTCTGTGATTTATCTTTTACCACGCTACTTGAGAGTAAAGTTCATTTTCTTCCTACAATCTCCTACATAAACATACTTTATAGAAACCAGTATTTTTCTTCACCGAGAGGGAAAAATGAAACTTTACTGGAATTCTCTTATTTATCCCGTACAATAAAATCCATCCTACAATTTTCGACCGGTTCATAGTGTTTCCTTACGAAGTGATCTCAATGTCCACGGTTTGGCAAGCCTGATGAACCTTTCTCTCGTCATCTTTGCACCGTCCCAATCTCTTCGCCTCGAGTAGTTCTCTTGTTCTCTGAGATTCGCTCTTCAGAGCATTGGTTTCTCCTTGTTGCTCGGCCAGGGCATTCTGCAATTGCGATTTCTCCCTCACCAGATCCTTGACAGTCTGCGTGAGCTCCAGGAATTGTTTTTCTTGGGTGGCGATCTGTCGCGTCAACAGCTCCAAGATATGTGAAATTCGAGTCTTCAATTCCTTCGCCTCGCCCCGTGCTTCGTTCAACTAATAAAAGACCATTAAATCAGATTGAACTCTTCTTAATCTCTCGGTTTTAACTGTTAAACTGTTGCAGTTACGACACGGGGTATTATTATTTTGAGGAGTTTCAGAAACTTTACGACTTGATCTTTATGCTCGTAGAAAATAAAAGTTCTTCTCTGCGCTACATTTTTCTCGCGTTACCTTGCAAACTGTGCAAACATTTCTTGTCAATAAAATGAGAAAAGTGTATTCCTAGACTTTGTGCTACGTCTCGCGAAAGACAAAATGAGCCAGCGAATAAAAACACCAGTTGATGTAATTTTCTATCGATCGGTCAACGACGCATTCCAGTTTTCTTTTCCTTCCAAATACTAAGATCACGTAGATGCTACTGGCACAATTAATGTTTGATTGAAAATTGAGACCAAAGTACGATTTCTTGTTATCTGCTTTATTTCCATAAAACATAAGCTTAATCCAAGTTATCTATATACACTATGCTTAGATTCAGATTAAAGAGATAGATCGTTCTGGTTAAACAACCTGTCACAAGCACGCAACTCAGTGTCTCAATACATTGGCAATCTGTAAACGCGTGTAGTTACCCCTTGCACTCCCAACTTGCTAACTTTCGTGGCATCTCCATAAGCGTGATGCTTATTGAACTATCAGAGACAGACTGGGTTAAGTTGCTCAAAGAGGTAAAACTGTCACCGATCCACCAATTGAGCCAGCACCAACGTTTTCCTTCTAAATGTTTACATTTTTAGAATGCTAAAGGAGAATATTCGACGTGTGAGAGTGTAAATCGATTGAAAATTATTGCAACTGGAATGTTAACGGTACGTTCAGGTAGCAAACGTGAAAATTTCGCTATCAAAACCAAACGATCATCGTATCAACCTCTGCTACTAAGCTTCCACTTTCCATTCATTTTTTTTCTTTTTTCATTTCAATCAACGAACAACAAACGCAGAATACGCCACGTGGAATATATCGATCCTCGCTAGATCGTCGAAGTTAAACTGCATCGAGCACGAATCCGAAACAATTTCAGTTGGATAAAGCGAAATCAATCTAGGGACTCCTGTGTACTGTTGGCCTGATGGCTCAAAGTTCAGTTGAAACTATGGCCCACGGTTAATGAAGAAAGTGAATCGATGCTTCGATATCTCAGCTTGCGGAGCATGATCCTTTTGCACAAGTTTTCCCAATCCATTACATTATACCGCGTCGATACACCGTAGGTAGACTCATAAAGCTATATATGTAGCAAACGAAGAAGAATTTTGATTTAAAGTTACTTGACTAACTGCAAATCAAGATCGGAACTCTAATCCATAGCTAAACCCTATTTCCGCGGGCCAACAATATATCTCAGTTCTTATCAGACACGTATTACCGACATGGGTAAAACTTACACACCACATCCCTGTTTATCACAATCGACTTTTTTTCTTGTTCTTCCCCTTGGCCCCTTATTTTTTAGCCTTGGATTTTCTCTCATTAGAGGGCTTAATCCTTTCACAGTGCGATACAGGAGTGACTTGGGTAGATTATAGAAATCATGGTGGTGTAAGTGAGTTCGTATCTTTCATAGAATAATGTTTCGCGATTATTAATATAAGAAGTTCGTTATACCTTTTAACGTATCACGGCAGAGTGTAAAATTATATCTTAATTAAGTATGAAACTGAAGGAATGCTTGTAAGAAGTGAAATAAGTGATTAAATTCATATTCTTCGGTATCTTCGCTTCTTAATTAAGTACGAAACTGAAGGAATACTTGTAAGAGATGAAATAAGTGATTAAATTCATATTCTCGGTGTCTTCGCTTCTTAATTAAGTATGAAACTGAAGGAATACTTGTAAGAAATTAAATAAGTGTTTAAATTCATATTCTCAGTATTTTCACTTATATCATTATGGTTTTCAATTCACCATATAGTATTAGAAATTTCATATCCTAAGACATTCGCTATGATTAAGATATAACTACCTACTCGTTGAGTTTCACTATTTTTTTTCGTTAGAAATGTCTTCAGTTTATGCGATGATTTTTGTTCCAATAAACTGGCCACTACTTTATTTGTCTCCCTAATCCTAAGATATCTTTTCGCGACGCACGAAAACTAAAGGGCAAGGGTCCCTACGAATATATCTACCATAAATTTATAGGTGACTTTTTCATAAAGTTTTCCAATTGTCTTCTGAGTCGTTCATCCTGAATTTTTCATCACTCGAGTACATTATGAAGGGATTAAACTTCTTTCCTTTATCATTAAACGTCATTATAAATTTGTAATATCAAAATAAGTAAAAAATAAACGACGAAAATGAGAAAAAGGAAGAAAAGGTAAAGGGACAGTAGAAACAGGAATTCAAGAATAATTGACGTTACTTGGAATTCTAATTGCTCCTTCTCGGTTTCGCGGCGGTCAAGGGATTTCTTGTACTGCAGCCTCATTGCTTCCTTCTCGGATTCGCTCACTGTCAGCTCCGACTTGGCATCGCGCATTTCTTTGGTGCATCTGTATAAAAACTCACCTATTTTTCGCGGAATATTGAAACACCGCAGGGAATTGCGAAAATTTACACGCGTAACTTGAGCGTGAAATGCGTCTCAACTCTGATCGATTTACTTTACCGCGGCAGACGAGAGAGAACTCGATCGTGTGAAGTTACGAGATCGCATGTTACATTCTCGTAAAATTCTCTCCCTTTATTTTGCCCCATGTTAATTACGTAATTCTCAATTGCTAACTTTTATTTTCACGCACGGCGGAATTTCCACGACGTAGCTGCTATAATTGCTATTTGGCAAATAAGGTAGGGCTATCCGAGTCCACTTAAATAAATAGTTTGCCTTGTAATTCGCCAAATCCGATTACGAACAATTGTTGAACGATTCACATTTGGAACCAGACTATTAAACTTGCTCGTGAGAAAACAGTGAAATGTATTATATTTATCGAAATGAAAGAAGTTTTTACAACTATATTTATCATTTTTCATATATATATATATATTTTTTCTTTTTTTGATATTTTTTCCTGTTAGACCTAAGCGTACACGATATTTTCTCATTTGTTCGTTACTGCAAACGCTATTTATAAGGACTAATAGTGATTCATAGCGAACAATAAGCTTGATTATTCTGTGTAAAGTTGGAGATTAAATTTTAAAAGATCGAAGCTTAGGTGACTCAGATAACTCCACCTTCCTAGTTTTTGTTTTTACAAGCAAAAAGCAACGGAGCCACTATAATCGTCATTATCTTAATTAAGATCTCAGTATCCAACTCGTAGTACGCAGATTGTCACAGAAAAATCTCGACTAATCATTGATGCAGGTCCGGCGTGCGCGATCGTTCCCAAGGGTTATCTTCGAACGTCCAACACGAATTACACGGTCAAACTTTTAATAGCCATCGCTGACTCTCTAATCAGTTCTCGTGATAAATCTCTCCGTTACTGTCCAACCGGTATTACCAACTGCAGGAAGTAATCGCGCACACTGTAATTTATTCGCACTGTATATCTTGAGGATCGATGAAAGAGCGAAATGAACGCGACAGAAACGAAGAAATGAAAACGGGGTGACAAAGTGTTTGAATGATCCTACGATAAGGATTTATTCGTCGCGGCAATCGATGTTTATTTAAGCTACGAGTTAACTAATATCGGTCGACCAAGAACTGAAGCAGAAATAAATTTCGCGGCTTAAGATATAAGAGACAAAATAAATGGTAACGTGTCGGTTTCCTCACTGATGGCGGATGCGTGGCGATATAAAGTGGCTGAGAAGGGAATTGAGATTAATTCTGCAGTTTCTGTAGATACCCACAAGCATCATCTTTTATCTATTCCGTGAGATTAATAACTTGGTAGTTCACTGATTCTAATGGGTTTTAGTTCTACGTTGGCTACTAAGCCAATAATAAAATAAATACCAATTTATTTCAATGTGTTAATTCATAATATCAACGACAGGGTATTTTGGATCTACTATTTACAATAAATCAGATTTTTGTTATAATATAGAATATATTTATATATATACAGCGAGAGATACCTAAGAGTTTAAGGTGAAATATTTTCCATACTATTAATTATATGGGAAAATGTTTTAGATTAAGATTGAATGGCTTCAAGAGGATGTTATTAGCTTCTTTGTAGGTGGGTGCATAAAAGTCATGTGGAGATCAACTTTGTTTTTTTTTAATCGAATTATATATCCTTTAACACGTTAATCGATGCAGCTGGAAATTTTCTATGGAAACTTATAAACCTACTTATGTCGAACAACTATTCTTTTACTAAATACTTTAACCTTTAATTCGTAAAACTTACAGAATGAAAGACAAAAAAACCAAATACGATAGCAGTTCCTCGCGTCTTTCCTTGTTTATCATCAAGTTTTACAAACTAAAAGTTAAAATACCTACTAAACTAATCATTTGTTGACATAAGTAAGTTAATAATTTTCTCTTGAGAATCTACAACTTCATCGATACCAAGAAACCATTCGACTTCTATCTGAAACATTTTTCCAGATAATTAACAGTATCGAGAATATCTCAGTTTAAACACTTAGGTGACTCATTCTGTATATATACTTTATATCTCATTACAAAATTTTTTACGCAAAATCAGTTCCTTAATTCCTCTTACTGAGGTTGGTTTACTTTGTTGGCTTTTTTATTTTATTCTTCTTACTGGTCTTAATAAATAAAAAAATACATTCTCGAAGCCTCTTACTTCGTATCCATTAAACATCAAAATTACCAAAATTGCCAAAATTCCCTGGACTGTATCATAACGTGTTTTATGAAAAATTGAGGAATAAAGTATTCGAAGAAATTGAAGGGCGAAGCTTGAACAAAAATTGGAAAAGAAGTAAATGTCGTGGCTGGGATATAAGAGGATGATAATGAAAATGAATGGAAACACTCCTTCTTGTATTAATTACGGATGTATGGCGACACAAAGTGGCCGAAGAGGAAATTTACTTAATTAACTGCTTAACCAGCAAAGCTATCCTTCTCCTGTCAGCGGGACAGAGATCTTGAATGTGGGGGAACGAGGCCGCATCGCCGTCCGCGTCTGCGGTCTCACCTCTGCATTTCCAGCAGAATTCCTCGTCAGCTTTCACCTCTTCGCTCTCTGTCGAGATCGTTTGTCTGCTCGAAGATTAAACAGTCACAACGCTTCCCTTTATTAACGGTAGAAATGGACGCCACGTTGCTAGGATTCGATGCAAGGAACATCTCTGATACACGAATTTCCCTCGGCTTTAACACCGAATGAATGCAAATATTGCACACGGATGCGAAATCCAAACTACGTGCGCGACATAGAATTTAATTTTCATCGACAATTTCGAGCATGTCTCACGAGATAACTAATGTCGTTTATAACTTTGTCGCGTTAAAGACGTACAAATCTACTAAGTAGAAACGCAAGAGACAAAGAATTTTAGAACAGTATAGAATATTTCGACAATTTAATTAATATTAGGTTTGCGAAGCGAATTTTTCACCAAGCAAAAGTACTTTTATCGATTCTAAGGTCGACAGCGGAAGGAAAATTAATTTACGACGCAATCAATAGATCAGATATATCATATTTATAATAAAAACATTAGTTAACGAAGCTCTCGTCGCTAATAATATTTGTACTGATCCATATGCTAAATTCCAATTTACATAATCCGAGATTTTTCCGTAGCGTAACATTTCTGGGATTATGCGTTTTATTACTTAATTTGATAAATTTATAGCTATTTCCTCGATAACAGTATACGATACATAAAGGGATTTTGAGCTGTAATAAAAATTTCGAATGCAATATAATCTTTGAAATCTGTCGTAAATTTTTCCTCGAAAATCTTTTAATTTTTATAGAAAAAGAAATTAACACTTCAGAGTATTCGACGAAGAGAAATCACGTTTATCCCTTGTAGCTATACTTCGGGAATTTTCGATGAATGCAAAGTTCGTTCATTCATTGTGTTTCCGCTTTTAACTTCTTCGCGAGGACAGAATTCATTCATCCTGCTTTCACTACTAAACTTTTCCTGAAGAAACAATTCATTTATCGTAGTTCCTCTTGCAGATTCTATATTGCTCAAAAATTCAGAACTAGAACTGCCACGAATAAAGGACATGAGGTGTAATTTACCGTCGCATCGTGCAAACAATGGCCTGATTACGCTAATGTAATGAGTACGGTTGGATCGGTCTTTAACCTAGTTACGTATTAACGGAAGATTGAAATTAGCCCGATTCGGTTACGGACCTTTGTCGTCGCGATGCATATACTCGTTCTCCTGATACATGCGTAGAGTACGTTGATGAAGTCTGGCCAGTCTACACAGAGGAATTGGCAAAGTCGATCCGTTAAATTAGCCTGTCGTTCTTTAAATACGACGAAGCATCGGGAACGTGTAACGAGAAATAACGAAAGAAACAAAGAAACGAGAGGGAAAGTGAAATGGGCGTGTTGTACCTCTTGCTCCATCTAATATAAGAATTCATAAGTGTGCCATCGTCGTAGTCGTTTGAATACATCACTGTCGGACATTTCTCTCCGCTTGCAAGACGATTGTGCAATGGGAAAGTGATTACGACACAGAAAGTCAGAAGTCTCTACGACTTTCGAAGTCGATTCTTGTGCCGAGCGTACAGCGACGACAAATCCTGCGAGAAAACGATTCGTTTCTGTCCAGAGAGCAATCGATGCCCGTTGCTGCCCCCAATGCCCTGAAGTTGAATTTATATTGAGTTTTAAACGACACTTTGTGCAGGAACGACAGTAACGCGCGAGTATTTTCTCGATCGTCCTGTACTGTCCGAGATCAAATATCAAATTGTCGATGAAACGAGATGAAAGCACGAGATATCGGATGAAGTTGGATACGTGGGTCTTCCAATCAAATTAATGGATCGATCACCTTTTATTTCGTTTTCATTTCGTTCCATTTTACCTCGCTTTGTAAACGTTGGAAAGGAAAATAGAAAAACGACGAAGGTTAGGTAATAACGTCGACGATTACTTGTCAGAACTTTATTCATAAAATCGGTGCTCTCTAAACGTACAACTGTCGCAGTCTTTGTACTTGCAAATCATATTTTCACACGAATTCACAGAATAATTGTCTAACGCTATAGTTTCGACGTCATATATAGATGCATTCGAGGGACAAGATGTTGGACGAAAATTTACAGGAAATGACAGAAACGTTAGATATGGACGATCGCTACTTCTATCTCTCTCTTTCAGAAATTGAAGCTAAAGCTTAAGACATTGAGAACGCGGGAGAAAAATATGATAAGTCCATTCTTGATGGTCTCGTGCCGCTTATAGTTAGTGACTAAAAGGATCTCTGAAATATGAAATCTTAATACGAAGTCTTCAAAGGAAGGAAATAATTTGATAGATTCAAAGATTTTTAGCCTTTGGAGAACTTACGATGTCACGGCCGTTTGGTCGATTTAACCCATTATGAATCAACGTTGAATTCCATAAAATTCATTTTATGATCGCAAAAAGGAACTGCAAGCATTTGTTTCGTATTTCTAGATGCACTAAATAACAACGAAAAAGCTATCAAGGAAATCCTCAGAGTTCCCTTTCAAAGCCATAATATTAAAAAAGGAAATTCAATAAATAAATTGATCGACGGCGACAGGAAATATTGCTTCTTAATGGATCAATCCCAGAGCTAAATGAAGAGCTAGCCTCGACATCGAATTCCTAACAATGTACCGAATTTCAAAATTATTCTTCCGAGAAACGTGAGGAATCCGACCTAATATATCTTTCGAATGTGGTCTTCGCCTAAGAGTTATTGGACCATCGACACGAATAGTGTTTTTCAAATGAAAAGAATACACGCGGGCGTGATCATTGGTTGCCGGAAAATCGCGAAATTTTTCAGTCCTTGGAGCTTAACGAACATTCGCGAATGTTCGACTGCTCCGTCGTGGAATTTTGCTGGCTTTTCACTCCATCCTCGATACCGTTAGGACACGCGGTTAGACTAATGGTCGTCTCCTGTTCCTTGATGGGGCCACTGGTTTTGGTGTCGTTTCCAAAGATGGACATGTGCATGGTGTTTCGTTGACCGCGTCGAGAATCGTATCTTTTGGAGCTTATCAACGAGAAACTTTTACCTCGTCCCCGCGAGCTCAAGTCCGATGAACAATGACGTCGTCTGCGGATCCTTCTCGACACGCAACAGAACAGATACCTGCAACGAAATTTGTTACACTTTAACGACTTTAGTCTGTTAGTTGGCTACAATAATGTGAGCTCCTTAAAGTTAACAAGAAAAAGACGAAATACTCGTCTACTTCTGCTTGCTCGTTAAATCGTATTAATTCGTTCATGAGGGGTTTTTCGAGTAATAAATTTTGGACCATATTTAGAGATGAGAGTATGCAAATTATTGTTAAAAACTAAACCCCTATCTCTATCTTATTTTCCCTTCATTATTTAATTCTGAACATTTATTTAAAAAATAATAGAAATAATTATTATAATAATTATTATGATAATTATTATTATGTCTTTTAATTAATGATTTAATTTGATACTCTGAAAATTTCATAAAATATCAGTTTCATATAATTCCGTACAAATTATTAATAACGGAATTTCATATAATTTCATAAAAATTCGTGGAAACAAAATTTCACGTAATTTTGTGAGGAATTTCCATCTCTTATAATTTCAGATAAAATCCAATTTTCTATAGTTTCATAAAAAGTTAGTAAGTGCTGTTTCTTGTTTATTAATGTATCGTTAACTTTTGATCAAATTATTGGCACATCGAATTGGGAAAAATAGGTTTGATAAATATATATGATTGAGCGTTCAATCGAAAATTGGATAGGTTCGGAGCATCGCTATAAACGAGATAGTCCGATAGTATATCCGAAACCATATCTCAATCCGGCAATAAATATTCATGACAACGAGCGATTCGTTTTATAATTTTTCACGAGTTGAGCCGGGATTGATTTTTAAAGAGGAGCGTAAAATACGTAACGAATTAATTGTGGTTGCATATAGTGATTAACTGACGCGAAACGTCATTGATTATCCTGTTAATTGACCATTCTTGAAAATTTATGGAAATAGACTGGATCGGTTCGTAGTCATGCGCCAGGTGTCACATTTTTTTTTCCTGATTTCTTTTCCAATATTTTATACCGAAAGAAGCATAATTCCTTGCGAAACGAGGATAATATTACTCGAAATAATGGGAACTGATTTTTTGTACATTTTGATAAAGCACCGTTATGAAACTAAAAATGGATCGATCGTATATTTCTTAAATTGTAGAATAATATTTTTGCCAATGCAGAAAATACCTGTCGAAATATTTTCTAAACGTGCTGCTCACACAATACAATGCGATGGGATTAATGCAGCTATTGGTAAATGCCAGGCAGAAGCTAAGAATCCGGAAATAATGCCAAAATGTGTTGTAATCCTGTTGGGCGGTTGGGTGGATGTAAAACCATAGCATAAACACGTGTTGCGGGAAGAAGCATACTGCGAAAACGATCACGAACGCCATCACCATTTTCGCCACCTTTTTACGAGCTTTCACCTGCTTTAGCTGTAATCAAACGAGTATCAAAGTGATACAAAATATATTGCGCGTGTATGTCAAAAGTGACGGAACTCAAAAAAGTTTCACAGAAAGTACGAGAAATTATTTCGAAGTTTACGAGACGTTATTTATTAGACAAATAATTTTAGCAAGTAGAATATACTCTAAGAAAGAAATTTATTTCATTAAAATTATCCTATTAATATTATTCGATGGAATGTTATTTTTGTAATTTCTCGTAACGTTCTTTCAATATGGAAATTAATTGTTTCGAATTGTGATACTTCTGAAATTCGTGTACGATATTATTAAAGAATACGCCCCCTTCTTTTATATTCTTCCTCGTTGAATAAATTTTTTTCATAATCGAAAACGTTGCGTCTGGACTTTGCTAGAACTTTACTGGATCGAGTAAATATTTCTTGGCAACTTTAAACGAGTCCTCTGGTTACGTATTAAGCTCCAAGTTCGTGAAACGCGAAAATTCACGAGAGGAATCAATGAAGTTCGGCCTGTGTTCACAGCCCAGTTGATATTTATCGAGTTTAATAAGACTTCTAGCTGTTGTACTGAATGGCGTATGTAAATTAAAGCGTGTTGCTTATCTCTGAAATAATTCGAGAGGTGAATGTTTGAATATTTTTGTCCTCAGTTGAACATGAAAAATTTGAAAGAAGATAACTTCGATCACTATCACATCCCCGTGTTTGCTGGCTATTTGTCTTTTTTTTTTTTTTTTTTTTATAGCTTTCCTATTGCATTTTGGTTAAACGATTATAGAAATTTTTGTTTATTAGATGGTATATTTTAACGTTTTGTGTAAATCGAAGAGTTCATCTCGAAAGCTACCATTGCAAATTTTTGTCTCTTTGCAGTTTAATCATGAGCTCTTCGACTTTTCATTTCCAAACATAAAAGATAGTCATTTTTATCGCCTACCGTTAAAACTTTTTTTTCCACTCACCTGACACTGCATTTCGCCAGGAATATTCCTAGTACTGTGAATCAGATGTCTGGCCATAAGAATGTAGAAGAAAGCAATAATACCAAGCGGCACAGCGTAGTATATGAAGAACCGACAGATCAAAACCATTTTCGGGTAATTCGGTCCAAATTCTGCAGGGTACGGGTAGCAGGCCTTTAAATTGAACACCATATAACAAATATAAAAACCTTCCCTCGAATCGATCAGATGGGTGCAAATTATTTGGACAATACAGTGGAACAGCAGTTGTCTGATGCCAAGCAAGGGAAATTGGAAAGGAATAAATGAGGAAAAATCGTGTTAGACGTTTCGTCGATCGATCGTTGAAACACGAACGATAAAATTAATTATCTTATGGATGCTAGTCGAACTCACTTGAAAGGTCACGTTGGCGTTCACTTTGAAAACCCTGATGTAGGAGAAGGAACTCGGGATGGCGCATATAATGGCTAATACCCAAATCAAGGAAGCGACGATCACCGTGAAACGCGTTGCTCGTCTTCCCGTACCTTGAACAGTAAAAGTCGGAAACGACTGATTTCATCGATCACATCTGTATTCATATTCGCTCGAGTATTTCTTTTCATGGCGCACTGCAGATACCATAGAATATCTTTCTTTCCAAGAGCAAACGAAATTCGCGTATTTCACTTTATATAAATTCCTTTGGTATCCGTGGTGCGCACATAGATCCACCCACGGAATATTAAATTGCGGCGTAAAATGCGGAAAACGTTTTCAGTACGAGAGGATCTTGTAAAAAATATATGTGTTATCAAAATCGACTATGAAACTTTGTTTAACTTCGATTACCCTTATTTCTGTATTCCATTATTTTTATACGTTTGTACATTTATTATTTGAATTGAATTAAACGAAGGAGATGGCGAAAAATTGTTATTCCTACATGAAGTATTTTTAATCTTGACGTATTTTAATATTTTTTAGCTGTTCTTTCATGCTTTCGTACATAGAAATTGTACAATATTTTCCTTGGATATTTTGTATATGTATTTGTTCGTGTTTCGGTGACATTTACAAATGTCTTCTGATGAATATTATTATATCATAGTAGAATAGGTAGAATAGCCGCTTAAGCTTTCGAACGTTTTCCGTGCTCTTGCTTTTCATTGCGAAGATTTCTATTTCAGAATGACGGGAAAATGGGAAATCGAAGCTCGTACCCGAGGCGTGGAGCTTTCTCATCGGATCGACGATAGCGAAGAATCTGTCCGCGGATAGTGCCGTTAAAGTGAAGACGGAGACTCCGATGGAGATATCCTTGGCGCACTCGGAAATCTTGCAGAGCACGAGTCCAAAAGGCCAAGAATCCACGATATATACGGTGAAAGTGAATGGTACGCACGTAAGAATCACCTGCAGCGCAATATCGAATCATTGTCTCAGAAAAGAATCGTCAATGACGTTTTTATTCGAACAATAGTCTCCAAGCTAAATAAAATTTCGAATGACTAAGGAAAGAATTCATTGAGACTCTTCATTGTGCACCGATAAGTCTCTCTTTCTTTGAAATGTAAACAGAAAACATTTGAAGGAGAAAAGGAATCTCAGCTTAACGAGAACTGTCTATAATAACAAGGTTAGCTAACTTAGTTGAATCAATCAAACATTCTAAAATTGAATCTTGAATTTTGCATAGAATAATAGAGTAGACTCGTTGTCTATTATGATGTACTATTAATCTTTGTTATGTTAATGAAAGAATGAGAAAATATCATACGCTTTAGATCGAGTAAAAAAAAGATCAAAAACGAGAAATTAATTCAAATAATCCTATGGTAGAGTAATCTGAGTCAACGAGGAGATATTTATTATATGAGAATTAATCTAATAAGCGATAAAACAGTGTGATAATTACAACTGAGAACAATAACATCGAACATTTTCCTTTTGAATTTTTGATGGCTGAAAGCTATATGCTCGTAGAGAACTATGATCGTCGATCTGTCAATATACACGATATTTGCTACAAAGGAAGGTTTGAATAGTCTGTTTTCAAGCGTACATCGCTTAAATATTGTCTGTAATTAAATTTGCGAATTGCGCAAGTCAATAAGAAAAGTTTTACCCGTCACTGTATTCGAACATTTTTCTGACTCAAACATTATGAACATTTTCTTACTCTGAACGCACATATAGTTTGAGAAACAACGATCGCGCGAAGACAATTTAAGAGTTGAACCTTTTAGGAAACTATGTCTCGGGGAAGGGAAATATCCGAATGCACATCGAAGGGAGAAATCTCATCGTAAAGAAAAGGGACTGATCGTTTTTACGAGCAGAGAATTTTAGGGATGGTAAAACATCGATAATAAATCTAGAATAAGAATAAACACGTGCCAAGAGATCTCCGAGCGCCAACGAAAAGACATAAATGTTGGGAACGTTCCTCATGTTACTGTGGCGCAGTATGGTGAGCGCGAGCACACCATTTCCTGTAAGTCCGATCACAAGAATCAGCAGGAACACGATTGGCACGAAGTATGTTTCCGGCCGATCTTCATACGGCGTGTACTTTACTTCCGTGTTTATTTGCTTTTCGATGTTCGTGTAATGTGTGGTTGAAGCGACCCCAAAAGTGTCCTTGAGGACGTTCGAGATGGACGGTGTAGTCCATGAGGTCGAAGATAAGAGCAAAAACGGGGAAACCGTAGTCCAAGCCATGAACACGTTCGATTTCGTTCTTCCTTTGGACAAAGACAGTGTGGTCCCGTATGTTGCGGAAACGAATCGTCGTGGTTCACATCTTAATCGTGGTCTTCACTGGCCAACAGCCGCAAACGCTTCAGCTCAGCTTCCTTTCTCAAATCTTTGTGCCCTGGAAATTGTAAAAGAAGTTCGCGTTAGTGAAAGTTTCTCTGCAAATAGAGCGGAACACGGAGGTAAATGGGGAAATGATCCCCGTGGGCATGGAAACGTCTGGTTCCAAGGAAATTGCACGCTGGAAATACGTGTTTTTCGGAATGGCTGAGAGCTAAAGTGCCTCTTCTAAGGAAATGCTATGGGAGCAGGATAAGGAAGATGAATTTTACGTATATGTTAAGGAAATGTTATCTGCATTTATTTGTATTGCATTCGACATTCCATTGATACGAGAGAATAATGCTGCCTTTCACAATAGTTTATTGATTTATTCTATTTGTTAACGGGGATGAACTCAATGATACTCAAATACGTGGTAGTAAAGCAGCCGTTGCAATATTTGCAAAGGGAAACAAATCTCAATTTAGATTACGTATTCGTTGATCCTGTCCATCAAAACATGAATTTGCATAAAGATCCGCGGTCTAAGGCAATTTGAAGTTCGCTCGCTGTTTATATGGAGATAATGCCTCATCCGAAAGTACGCGAATCTCTCGGATAGTCATGGATGGAGAATTTTGAAAGAGACGCATCTCTGCGAATCAGTTACGGTAGAACACCGTTCAGTTCAATAAAATTCAATCAGAATAGCTCGGAACCAAGACATGTTCGAATATTTGCATATTTCAGAACATGGAACATGTGGAAAGTCGAGTAACCGAGAATAGGCAAAATTTAATTAGAATTATCGAAACTTGAATTATTGCACTTACGGAGTTTTATAACAATTATGGATTTTTATCTATTTTCAAGCTGAGCTAACGGTATATGTATAAGAGGATAACAAAGAGATGACGACATTCTTGCGCGCACTTTAACAAGCAACTTGAAACGACTTGGATACTATGGACCAACAGCGATCTAATGAGATTTTCGCTGCTTATACCTTCATGTACGCTATATAAAACCGCCATCAATAAAAATTCACGATTCACGGAAAGAAAGAGAATATAAAGGAGTGCATTTCTGCCGTGTGAAAAACGTTAACGGCGGTGCTGGGTGACCTCGTTAACCGAACACGTGGATTTTCGTGGTAATACCTTTTTCTATCGTGCCTGCATAATTCCACCGTAATGAGTGGCTTTGATGCTTATAATTCCACCGGTATCGCTTCCGATAGCAGAGTTTCCAGCTAACGATACTTCTCTTCGCTTTGACCAAATGTTTCATTCCATCATAATCCTTAACAAAGTCAATGTGGAAATTTCATCAGAGAAGAGAACCTTGAAATTTCTTAATTCCGTAGAAAACAGTATCAATTGTGCGTTACTAAATTCCTACGCGAATAGGTACAGTATCGTAGAAAATATGAGTAGGAGGAGCTTGAGTGAAACTTTGGTTGTTAATGGCATCGATAGTAGATGTGTCGCTATGTTTCCTTTGAGTTTAGTGTTGCAAAAGCACCAAGATTATAGGAATTTAGAGAGGATTATCCGGACAAAGACGACTATTTAGAGACAGCCTTAACGTAGAGGAAGGAAATAATAATGACCCGAAAAATAATTATCATTAAATTAAATTAAAAATAAAGCAAACAAATTACATCTGTACTTCAAAACTATCTATTTATATCTTAAAAAGGTCTAGTATTTACCGCGTAACCGATAGTTAGATTAAAAAGAAAATTCATAATAATCACTACTCTTGTTGTTGTTACACGAGACAATCTCACCTTAAGATATTTAACCAATTTCATGGCAATAAAAATAATGGTTGGAACGAAAATGTCCTAAAGGATGTAACACAATTGAAGGATATTCAAAGGAAATGTGCGAGCATTTTATGCGGTTAATTTAATCAAGTAGGCGCCGACATAAATCCAGGCGAGCGCATTCTCGCGAATGTCGTGGAAAAAGGAATACACTCGAGTATTTCAGGCACTATAGGCAAGGGTCTTTTGTGAGCTGCATAATAGTAAAAGCATACTTGATTATTGGCGTCCCTCGATCCACGAAAGACAATGCAAACTCGTGTTTACACACGAACATGTACACAATTCTTTGGCAAAGGAATTTAAGCAAATTTATGCCTGTAAAGGATAGTTCACGCGAATTTACGATTCATCGCCTCTCGAGCGCAATTGATATCGTTCCAAGGTAGCCATTGTTGACTCGTTACATTCTCGAAATTTCTCTCCCGATTTTATCGCCTTAGCAATGTGTACGTTGGCAATAATGTACCTTTTTCCAAAAAAACATGTCGTTGGGGGCCAATTAATCTGACGTCATTCAGCTTTGAGACAATTTACGATAAGTGTAGTAGGTGAAATACAATTCAGTAGGGTCGTAAAGCGTTAAGCAAGGTCACTAATTGATCTAACTACAATTAAGGCCGTACGTAAGAGTCTGCCCCAGATTTTAAAAATTTATATCATCGCCAGTGGTTCAACGACGTGTCATAATTTAGAAATATAGAAATATAGAAATTACTCGAAAATATTATTCTGTTTTTAAATAAATAAACTTTTTGGAAATAGAATTTTGGGAACAGAAGTAGAACTGCAGAAGTAGAAGCAGGATTTCATTCACTTGGACTCTATTTGTTGGAAGGAAGTTTTATTTAATATCCGACTAACTGAACTTTTGTCGATTGAATTCACTTATCTACTATTTTACCCACTCGAGATATTCAGAACGGATGAACACAAGGTGTAATGAAACTGTTCAAACTTTGAATCATCCCTTAAACTCGAAGTGTCTCGTTTAATTCGACAGAGAGCCGGTAAACCGATCTCCGGCCACTTTAATCATCCAACAATTTCACGCTGGGATTCGCTCGAACGCCGCTATCTTTCCCGGTTGACGCGAAATCTCATTCGAAGATGGAAGAACCTTCAACCGTGTGGAACAGCAGTCAAACAGTGTATCAACGGAATGCTAAATCAAAGCTTTCGAAAGTGACTCTTATCGGTATAGTCACAATTTACGATAATGTGTTACGCACAGACAATATAAAAATTTGTCTCGAATGAAATTCGTTCTTCATTAGAAAACAATTTAATAGATAGACTCACGAAAATTCCCACCTGTTTTTCGTCAACTGTTTTTCAAAATACACCTAACATTCTTGTATGTTTCTAGTATTTTTCCAATTCATCGTGATATCATTCTTTGCGAATTCATATTGCTCGCATTCTAAAAAAACACTTACCAAAATCCTTACATCTGCAAGGAAACGTGCAATCGAAACGTGTAAATCTCAGCTCTGGCTCATTTTATGATCGCTCTATATTTTTATTCGTGGTGTACGTATACGCGTGAACCTTGAAGCGAGATACAGTTTGGCCAAACGAATTTGACGAGACGCGTCTGGAAAAGGAAAAATAATTTAATAAAAGCCGGTTGACTATAAACCCTTTTATAACACGGTTTCAATCACAAGCTGGCCAGATTGGATATCACGTTACAATGGTATTTATTCCCGATGATGACCCGTTACGACGACCGGATCCATACGCGACAAGACAGAGCTAGCACCTCGTAAATCGAAGCCCAAGACATTTAGGATCATTAAATGAGGCTAAGTGCGATAGCGGCCGTGATAGGATTAAACAGGATATATACAGTGGCCTGGCTATCTAAAGCTTGTGTATAACGCGTGTCCACATTTTTCATGAATTAATACATAATAAAGCGGAGAGACCACTTAGCGTCTCGTAATTTTGGCAAAAGTACATCGTAAACACTGACGAAATATGATTGCATAAAGAACAGAACCTGCTAATTTCGAAAAAAGTTTCGTGTACGTTTTGAGTGGAATTTCAAAACTTTAAGAATGTAATATAGTAGAAAACAACAATAACGAGGACAAAGAATATTTTTTCCAAGCCACTTTTACGTGGAAAAATAAATTACGATCGTTATTCGATGGTTAAGTATTCGACAATCTGGCGAGCTGTAAGTATTCGCATTAAAAATAACGAGATGAAACTCCAGGAATATGAAGGTACGGGAATGCGTGAAGAAAACGTTCGTTTAATCAATTTACTAGCGTCCATGGCAGCTGTTACTAAAAGCCTGTTGTTCAATCTAGCAACGTGAATGGAAATTACAATTTAAAACGGGTAAAATACTTCTGGACAATCTCTTCCTTTCTCTTTTTCTTTCTTTCTCTTTCTCTCTATCTTTCAACTCACGGCTGCAGTTAATAAAATTCTGCATAGATACAGTTTCTCTGGTTGATGTGATTCACGCTTGGAAATATCGATTTCGTTCGTTCGAGAATATAGCAGTCTTTTTCGTGCGTAAATTGAACTAGGAAGTTTCGTGGAACGTGCTACGTACGTTGGTGGAATATCATTGGCGTCATTAAGCTTCGACTATCGATTTTCAAGTCGGTTGGCGTTGCGACGTCATTCCCCGGGGCATAAAAATTTCGCTTTATCGATTAATACAATCGCGCCTATTTGTTTTAGAAGAGGAACTAATAGAGAATTTTTATTTTTCGAGCTTTTTCTACATTGCAATTTAACTTTGTTACGGTTTAAATTTTGGATAATTGAATTTTATTTTAGCTTCAACCGAGAAAAAAGAACTTTCAACTATATGGAAAAATTATTATAGTATATTGAAACGGGGGCGCGCTTATTGATAATAATTCCTCTCTCACTTTCGATAAATTTTCTAATAATAGAGAAATATAGTTTGGGCGAAGAGCCCTCAAAATAACAGAGCAGAATTCATTTTTGTCGAATGATGGAATATTCGAATCCTTACACACAGAAGAACGGAAAAGTTGTGGATTTAGAATTATCACGATCGTCATGAAGCACACGAGTTAACTTTCAATTAAATAAGCAAAGATAGAACTCGATTGGGAAAATAATTTACATCGTTGGTATTAATTCGTCGAATTGATATTTTCAATCTTCCCGGTATCACCTGTACGCAAGTTAATTTCCATGGAAATCTTCACAGCACCACATTTCCTGGATATTTTGATAATTAATTGCTCGTGTATCATTTAAAAAGGCACGTGTAGAATGCGTTGCACGGTACCACGCATGTTACCTAACAAGTTTTAATAAAACCCGGTGAAAATCGATTAATTACTGCGGCGGAAAATTCTGAAAACGTTGCATTGCACCGCTCTACTTCGTTTCGTGGTTCTCCATACAGGCACAAATGAAATAATCAAACTACGATTCTTTCCAATACCAGCGAAACGATGCACGTGCGTCCCGCCGATGTAACAATACATTGTTATTTCGCAGAGGTTTTGTTATTACGTGGTTCTTTTATACCAGATACAATACCCGTGAGTTGTAAAATTATTTCAAAGACGCGAGTTATGAAAATTGAATTGGATTACACGTGGTTGGTATGGATGAGAGCAGATTGCGAGAAAAAACTCGGATTTCCTATCAAGAACCGCACAAGATTAGCAACGTTTTAACGACTTCCGATGATCGATTTCGATTTCGTAGAAGAAGAATCGTGAAATCGCATGGGGGCTACTAATTGGGGCGTTGGCAAAATAATCATGCATCGGACACATGGTCGAATCGAAGCAACGTTATTCGTTTCATTTGCACTTGCTAAATTTGTAAATAATTGCTAGTTGCGGACAACCGGTCAAATCGATTAGTAAAATCCTTGATTCCTTTCTTCCTGTTAAAATAGTTAAAAATAGTACTGTTTTAAATATTATATTAAGTGTAAACGCGCGAAGTAAACGGTCAGTAACCATGGAGATTGGAAACATGAATAGAGATGAAACAGAAAAGAAATAGTCTTATTTTTCCAGCGACTGTATAATTCCAAATCATCAGAGAAGATTACACTTTTCAATCAATATTCGATTAAAAGAGACTTCATTTTGAAGACTTATTCACAATCGAGTTTATTGCTCGCCGCATTATTGTTCTTGTCGAGTAGAATAAAAGTAAATAAGATGCGGAAGAACGCGATGCGGAAGCAATTTTCTTCCATACAGAATAATTTAGCAACCTAATGCTATTAGCCAATTGACAAGCTGCAAATTGTACATGTATTTTTTACAATTTCACAGTTTTACGCGATATAAGATAATTGCATAACATGCAATTTCCAAAATTTACATTTAAAATTATAATTTATTATTATCGATCACTTGTAAAGTATCATTAGTTCAATCGTGCAAGGTGGACAGTTCCTATTACCCAAACTAATAAAAAGAAATAGAGAGGATTAGCTGGTGAACCTTTTTCATTGGAACTGCTCGATTATCCGAAATCCCATGGTCCCTACTCGGACAAGTGAGATTCCACTGTATTACCTATCTTTATAGTCGGACGATATGCGTGTGCAACAAAATTTCCTATCTGTGGTCGACAGGATATATGAAGATAAGAGCAGCATGGGAGAACCGAGATTATTTTACAGACTCGGTTTCTATGAAATTGCAGTATAAGAAAGAAAAGGAGAAGGTAATCCAGTCTTCGAGTATTTACAGTCTTCGAGTGTCCACTCTCCCTTGGGTACAAAGAATCCTCTGTTTCATTGCTAAACGGCACTGTCAGCGCTTTTGTCTTCCGTCTGACTAATATCGGTTTCTACTACTAATCTCGTCCAGCTTCGCCGATATCCATTGTACTGGAACCTATCCTTTGAACTAGTCCCCTGAATTCTGATCTCTTGTTATTCATCGTATTAGGATAATTGTAATAAATGGGTAAAATGATTACAGTGTGTATCAAATTTAACAAATTGAATTCTTCCGTCATCATCTGAGAGAACTGTGATCGTGCAAGTTTTTCCGGAGCTTAATAATTCTGTCGAATGAATGGTGCTTCTTTGACCGGACTGATTATAATTACGGTGGCACAGCTGGTTTTAATATTCTATATTTTAATTCGCTTATTTGGAGCTTGATTGAAGAAAAACTCCGGAAATTCTCGGATTTCGAATACAATTGTTTCAATTTGTCATCAGGTAACCTATTTATATCTCTCGGATACGTAATTCAAAATTGTAATATAAAATAATTTTTATTCAAACGACTGTAGCTTCTTTTTTTAATCGCGAGTAAAGAAAAACGAGACTGGCCTGTAAAACTATTTCTCTATGATTTTATGGCACAAAATCGTTGACACAGACGTTTTATATGTACCTTAAAAGATCATATATTTAAGGATAAAAATGTTGAGTAATTCGTGACAACACAACGTCCGAATATTTTGAATATTATAATGAAAAAAGAGAGGTTTACGGGAAATTGAGAAAGATGTTGGTCCTTTTAAACTGAAAAATATCACGATATTTGGCCGTCAAGCGTCAACGCCATTCATCGCACGCAAGTGCAATTTTTTCAATCCATCAATCCTTTCTCGATTGACGCGTTCACTGTAAAGGTAGATGATAAAATGGAGTTCCGAGGACGTTAAACAAATTTAATCCCAGTAAGACGATGATATCTTCTCGAAAGAATCACAAAAGACACGGAGATACCATGCCGTTAAAAAAAACAATTTGGTTTGAGGAAATATGTCGATAGGCTTAAAGTTGAACTAACCTAAGCTTCTTAACCCCTCTTACGAGCTTGACTGTGCTACACCATAACGAGTAGAAGGATTAGTTAGGTTTGCTCGACTTTTTCTTTGTATTCGTCGGACAACGAACTAGTATGTAATATGTAATATATATAGAAACATCTTGGCAGTATGTTTTTCGAGAAATCGAATAAGCCGCCCCAATAATTCTGTCTGGTTATCCCTCAGCAAATATCATTTCTATCGTTGATAAATTAATTTTAAACGTCTCATTTTCTCAACCAGTTTATCAAAATTTGATGGACATCATTGACATTGTAGAATCTTTAAGCGAAAATGGAAAGCTCGAAACATAATGAAACGTGTGGGGGAATGGCATATTGAATTAAATTTCTTATTACAGTGGTATTTACGTACCTTTAACAATGGACGAGGGAAACGCGAGCGAAATGAGTTTACGGTTTAGCATCGTGACGGGGGTAAATTAAAAACGCCATCTCTACATCCGAGGAAGTTACATTACAACAAAAGTTACAAGCAAATTCTACGCTTTCTGGCTTAATTAATACATTCTAGATTGTACAAAGAGCTAACTAGAAAGTCACGTGAATACGGAACACTGGTTTTTCGTTTAATTAAAGCGTCTCGAAAAGCTCGTTCGAAGAATCGAGTTAAGTGTTAAGAACTCGGATTAAATAGTTAATGACACAGTTTAATCAATTGTTATTTACTTTGTGAACACGAACGTTTTGATAACAAGCGACTTGTTAGTTGATATTTAACGAATCTAGAAATGCATTTTAATTTGTAGTACATCTGTCACATCTTGGCAGTGTCTTAAACATTCTTTCCAAACGAGATTTCTTTGAATTCGAAAAATCGTTACTTTCACTAAAATTCTACCGTTATATTAAAGCGTTTCCTTTTGATCATCAAGTAGCGTAAAAGTTAGAAAATCACCAAAAAAGCATTTATCATATTTTTCCTATGTAACATTTAACAAACTTCGTTCGGAATATATATGTAATATCGTGGACAAAAGGCCTAAGATATCGGCCGAACCGTAAACAAAGTCGCGAAAGCCGCGGCATCGTCGGGTACATCAATGCGGTCCTTTCAAGTGGATAGTTTCGCGGAAAGGGGCTGCGTGACCCTGGTCACGGGCGTTTCGGGACACGTGTCCGATAGGACGAGAAAAGACAAAGAAACGCTAAAGGCAGTGTTAGTTGAGAAGCCGGAGAGAACGAATGCAAAAAGCGTGCAGTGTGAGTGAGAAGCGAGAGCGAGCGAGTGTAGAAGCCGGAGAGTGTGAATCGGGAAGTCGAAAGCCGCGTATGAAAATAAGACGTACGACAGCATTGTAATCATTTCGTTGCTTCGAATAATAATCCATCATTACCCAACATAAAGACCCATTTAGATATTACATATATGTATCGTTATATAGTCCACAACTATTGTTTACTAAATTATTAACCGTAAAAATAAATTTCTCGCGATTACTGAAAGAACAGTTTTAGATAAGAAACTGAATCATCAGCGATGTTTGCGTAATTAGTGTGACGGTAAGGTTGACTTTCGTCTTTCTTGAGGGTGGCCCCCATAAAAATATCGAACTGAAGCCTCCGGTAGTCTTAAAGCTATTTTCACCAGGCTATGAGTAAACATCGAGCGGGAGGATCGTAAAGTTGAGAAAGTGGCTGCTCTTGACCGTCGGCGGCGTTGATCCACCCTCTATAACTGCCAATAGAGGGTTGCGCATTGCCACCAGTGTACATTCTGTTGTTTAGACTGCGATATTATTCCAGAAAACATTTATGTGGTTAGTACGCCACAAAATTTAGATATTCGGCGCAGTACCGAGATTGCATGTCAATATGACGTTTCAATATCTCCATTAAGTAATTAAATGAAGCCTGCCGGCGAAATATAAATTAACATCTTTAATAGGCAATATACGCTATTGTACGGAACCATTTGAATTGCCATGTGCACTTGCGGTAATGGTATACCAATTTTTCCAAAATGTATAAATTAATGGCAAATCAATGACTAGAGACGGTGATTAGTGTGTTCTCGTGAAATTGGAAGATTATAAACGCAAATAATCTGTTAACGAGGATCGCGTATAGAATTAGATGAAACTCGTATTAAAGGAATCAGGATGAAAAAATATATAATACAAAGAAATGAACCAAAGTTGAAATTAATCAATATTCTTTAAAAAATGCGTCGTTGTAAATTTACGAAATTTGTCTACGAAGAATTATGAATTGATCGCTTGGCTCTTCTGATAGTTCTGACGTTATAGAAATAAAAAATAATCTTCTTCTCGGATAAAGTACACTGTCACGTTGACGTACTTCCGGATTTTGGATAATTCTGCTGGAAACAGCGTTAATAATCTTCGCGTGAGTTTAGAAGTACCTCCTTTATCTGACTCGTAGTTTACGAGCGGTCTGAAGATAAAGAACTTTTTAAAGTATGTTTTATTGAATTAACCGCTTGAAAACCATGCTGATGAACTCCGTAAATTGAAAAGCAGAGAAAAATAACGATATTACGTACATTTTTTAAACTTGAACTATGTAATTGTCTATACCAGCAGCTTTGATAAATAAACTTAAGGATATCAGTCAGTTGACTAATTGTAAAATTGCAAATTATTGCGCGAGAAAGCTGAGATAATAAAATTGAAATGCTTTACTTTACTGAAATCATAGCAAATCTTTTGATCGTAATTTTTATGGACGAATTGCATCCTAATTGACTGAACGTTTGAACATTTTTAAGCTTTTATTATTTTAAGGTATATTAAAATACATTAGATGGAGATGATCGGACAAAAGGTATTTTACACGATTCGATCAAATAGTTGCATTAGTATTCATCGTCAATATCCGCCAGTAAAAGCGACACGAAATCATAGTGAATCCTTTAGTAAGACGTGTCCCAAGATCCGTCGCGTTCCTTTGCTCTTTCAAAGTTTATTTCCTGGTGGATCTCCGTCGTGTTCGTTTGAGAAACGTGCCTCAGCTTTCGATAAAATAAAGGCGGGGAACCGTGCGGATAGTTCCTTAGGAAATTGAAGAGAGTACCGACTGTTCCTGGCAATCTCTAAACATTCCCTTGACTACTCCTAATCCGTTTCCTACTTCCAAAGAAGAATAAAAACTTCGAACAAAACGAACTGTTGTTTGAGAAAGAAAGAGTATAATACTCCAATTACCCACCTATAAAACCCTACTTTGGGCTACTGAAACAAAGAGGATGAATAAAAAGAACAAAGCAGCGTAAGGAAAACAAAGCACGTATTGTTTCGAACTGACAAATAAAATCCAACGCTGCGCGCCGGTGTGATGAATTGGTGTTCTTGAAGCTTAAATACCGAACAGTTTGGAATTTATTTGATAGGTACATTCGTGTCATTTGCCAACGTATCTACATTTCATCTATTGTAGAGGATACCAAACTTCGAGCGTCCAATATTTGTTCCCACCGCGGAACACCGTATTCTGCATATTTCAATCGTGTTACGGTAGCGAGTTAGAGAGAACCAGAGAACTCCTGGCCTCTTCAAGATGTTCGATACACCGATACAACGGAACGAGATATTCAATTATAGGAAGAACACTTGGTGCACGATTGTAGAACAAGATTGAAGCGTGGTGGCCGATTATTTTCGTGAAAACAACCTACCGTTTGCTCCAAGTGTTCGTTCCAAGTATTCGTTCCAACTGTTCCTTCTGAACGTTCCTTCCCCTCATTCGTGCGAAACGTTTGTCCCAAAGTGTTGGTTCGAAAGGTTCGTCCTACACCCGACAGATCCATTTTTCGTCGTTGATATCATGCCGTCTCATCGTTCTAGGTGACGGGGAGAGAGAGAGAGAGAAAGAGAAAAAAGGCAACGGGATAAAATAACGTTCCCAAAGGATGGAAACATGGGATAACCAAGCCTCGCCTGGTAGCTTTTATTCGAATGGCAACCTTTCTAGACGTTTTTTACACTCGCCCGGTCGTTTTGATTGCGTATTCTTCGTCGGTCGGTTGGTATTTGCTATTCGACGAAGAGGAGGGAAATAGTCGAGTGGTGAACCAAGGAATTTTAATATCACGTTCAACGCTCGGATTTCCGACGTTTTCGTATTAAAACGACCGGAACAGATTGCAATCACGCCGACGGCTACTCGGCAATTAGGGAGAAAACAGGCCAGAGACGACTGTTTAAAGTTGGATAATCGAGAAACGAAATATATGGGAAGAAAGTTGGTTATTCGGCCAAAGGAAAATTAATGTACAATGGATGGAAGGAAACGAAAGAACGTAACGATATATTCCTGAAAAGGTTGACAACAGCAGGTGTTATGGCGGAGCTTCGTGGAACGACGTTCATGTTTCTGAAGTGGAATAATAAACGCGATTTTTCCAATTGGATCCTTCCATATTTTGGACGCTTTATGGATTTTCGATGAATAATTCGTTGACAAGGCGAGGTATGTTTATAAATCATTTTTGGAAATTCGTGACGATGACACGGGCCAACAAGAAGGGGAAAAGTGTATCTGGTTGTGAAAGATCGCCTCGTTCACCCGTTGTTGAAAGCGTGAAACACTGCGAGCCAACGATGAATTACTACGAAGTGTTTTGCAGTGTGTAGTTTCTGTTCGTTAAACTGTTCGATCATGCGGAAATATCCATCGGCTTCGAATTCGATGCAAATTTAATCGTTGAAATATTTTCTGTAGGATACAAAGGTGATTTGACGTTTTATCGAAAATCGAAGAGGCTGCAACGAATATTGCCCGTGCCTTTCTTCTCTCAGGAAAACAATGGATTGTTCGAGCGTTTCTAATTTCTCTTCGATACATTCCACATTTTTTTAAACAGAGTATTCATTAGAATACCTAATTCTTATAAATATATTTGGAATTAAATCGTAGAAAAATGATGTTTAATTAAACGATGAAGTTATTACAAAAGACTTTGTAACATTAGTAACAGTTGTTTGACTATAAGTCAAGATATAGATCATTCTGTATAATCTCGATTGCACTATATCGTGGGTTTAGCTTCTAACTCATAAAATGCATTATAATCTAAAAAATGAAACGATAGAGTGTCCAGAAATGAAAAATTTTCTTCAAAAGCACGATTCTTCTTTGTGTTGATTAATAATAGAATTAAAAAAAAAAATTGGCAAGCATTTTGTTTGCCATGTACCTTACAATTCCAACGAATATGATAAGAATAACGTTTTTAATCTTTTTGGACATCTCATCTTGCCAAATGTTGTTTCATAAGGTTTGTATCACTTCGAACCAGTCAGTGATTATGTTAGTTGATAAATCTTTTCCGCGACCATTTGCTGGGAACGTTGCACAACACAAAGACGTGAATGCAAACGTCAAAGCCAAACAAACGGGTCGCGCCTTGCAGAAGTTTCGTGTCTGAACAAACACGACAATCTCCTGCGGGAATGTGCAGGTTCGCGTAATACGTCTATTAATCGTTCAGTTAAGTCATCTTCATTCATTCGTTAGAAACAACTGTCGCAATTTGGAAACGTAGTACTCGAAATGTTTCCTCTTAAGAGTAGAACAAACGATGCAACAATCATATTATAACTTGTATATGATTTTTCTTTGCATTCGACTGCGGTGGCATTTAAACAAATTTAAAGCAAAGCGTAATTGCAAGAGGCTGACTTCAAAAGAGAAAGTTTGACGTTAGTATGATACACCAAGCTTATTACACCTGTACGGTTCTTTTTCAAATGCGATAACGATGAAAATTTGTAAACTTTGTAATAACATTCGATGCACGATAGTAATAAAATTAGTTTCATAGGAGAAAAGTTTAATGCTACAGTTGTGCATCAACCTTATTGCGCCATATACGATCCCTTTTTGCAATCCAATAAAATTTTCCAAAAATTTGATACAAAGCGTAGTAGTAATAAAATCAGCCTTAAAAAATGGGTACCATAACGCAATAAAATTCAATATGACAAAAATGACAAAACAACAGGTTCCAGATTTTTTATTTTTACAATTATTAAAATTGCATATTTCTCAGTGATAGAGAGATGACTAACCGCTTTGTAATGCTTTCGAAATTCTAATCGCTTCGGCAAACTTCCATCAGATCGGCGCTTCAACTATTCGACATCATAAATTCAGCCTTCGTCTGCAGCTATCGTCGATAGCTGCATACCTGCAATCCTATTATCGAACTTCTCATCAAAAAATCATTAGTATCGCTTATCCAACGAACCAACGATTGGAAACAAAATGGTCGAAAGATCAAAGTCGTGGGAGAAGCAACTTAATTCGAAGTTGACAGTCGTAATAGCTAGTTATCGAATCCGAGAGTTCAAATAGGCTTTAATCGAGCGATTTCCTCCCACGTATCGAGCTGATGATCCGGAAGAACATAAAGCCAACTATTGGATACCAGTTTCCACCAAAATCAATTCTGTCGAAGCATCTAGATAGCTGTAACCGATGAACTTTGCCTTTCATATTGTTCCACTCTTAATACCAATCGAGAGTCTCATATTACTATTGATTTGATGAACCGTGTAACCATGTCTCGTGACGTGTACAAAGATTTTGATTCAGACAAAGGTTTGTAACAGCTAGATTTAATTAAGAAACAAATAATTTGAAAAGTAATCAGCATACAATTGTATTATATCAGAAAATCTTGTGATGAAAGTTTTGTCGAAGCGAAGAATATTGTTATTGACCTAAATTAGTAACTTTGCAGCACTTTGAATAACTAAAATAATCGAGAGTTTCGTAGTAATGAATTAGTATGTTAAAAATAAACCAGAGAACAGAGGATTAATTGTTTTAGTAATGAGTTCTAACAATGAACAAACAACAGTTGAGAATATTTAATCTGCAAAACAGTGCCAAAGTAGTCGAAGTTCGAAGCGTCCAACTTTAAAGTTGTATCTTTAAAGTCGTTACTTTATATCGTCATTTATATCGTTGAAATTTCCAGAAAAGTAACAGCGACGAATTTACAAAACGATGAGTAATTAACTTTTCAAATTGTGAATTTTCTTTCAACCATCCAATTATTGAATTTCTAATGTTGTAATCTTCAATTAGAATGTTGCATCCAAATTCTTCGCGATAAAATAACCTACTAATTCCTTTAATTCTTGTACGCAGCACAATGTAATTAGATGAAACTTACACCCTTAGTCTATGTTAATTGGTGTCGTCCTTTGAAGATACGATCTTTGAATATACGATCGTCGTCGTTCCTGACATCGTTAATCTCATTCGACAGCGTCCCTTTAACATTTCTCGGGAACAACCAAAGAACACGAATGATTACATCACCGATCAGACATGAAATGAAAAATATGCTTCTAATTAACGTTGTTCATAACAAATAATATTTTTTCTCCTCATATTTTTAATCGTCGTACGAATCGCTACAGCCGATGAAACTCAATTTCTCCTCGCTGCTCGATGATTTTTATCGCTACTCAGAATGAAAAATCTATGTAATATGAATCGAACAGTCCGCGCTATAATTTATTCTACGATATAATTTATCCTACGATTTAGCATTCTGTTCTACGAAGACTCATGGAGTTTAATAAATCTTATTTTAAAGGAGAGAAGCAACTGTAAATCGGAAAAGGACGATGGAATGGTTTTCCACGTCTCGTCATTTCGTTCTAGAAAGATTCGTGGATAAAAAGAAATTAATAAATCCCATTCTAAAGAAGGGACGAAGGCATACATCGAAAGAGAACGGTGAAGTGCTTTTTTTATCATGCATCCCGAACTTTATTCGAGTTTCAAATACATACTACAGCGAAGTTCGCTCGGTAGGATTACAATGGATCGTATAAGCTTCGAAAAAGACGACCAAGTTGACGTTTTCTGATTGATAAATCAGCTCTTTTTTTCTTTTTCGCGGCGAAAGCGTTTCGACGGAGAATTATGGTGATCCAAGATACGCTTTGTTGTGAAAATCTTTAGATCTCGCCTACTCTCCGTGAAAACCTCTTTTAAATATAAATGAGACTCAGCTTTATTCCAACAGGGTTCCTTCGAAAATTGGAAGAAGATTGATCAAAAACCATATTTCCACAAAAGTCTTTCGACTCTGACGAAACTACAACATCACTCGTGTAACATTAATCTATCAAATTCAGGTTTAATGGTAATGTTTAAAGGGGAAGAAAGAAATCCACGTTTAAATTAGTTGCTAGACTGTCGATCGATTTGCATTTCCATCGTAATTCGAAGTACATCGCGGCAACCTCATCGAGGGAACGTTTCGATATCTTCGTCAAATCCGGTAGCAAGCTGGAGCTTAAGCTGACGCGAAATATTTATAACTTTTCGATCACGTGCGAAAAACTACTCGACTATATCTCTATTTTATCCAACGAATTCCCTTTGTTCGGATCGAATTACGTATATTTACGCATCTCTCCTATGCTGTCACTTCCATGACAATGTTTATTAACCTCGACCCATAGAATTATTTTCCCCCCACGTTGTGTTGTGTCACCATATTCCATGTTCCGTAATTCGAATTTCAGAAAAAACACGTTCATTTCTTTTTATAAAAGCAATCTTTACAACAGCGCCAGTTTGCATTGTTAAATACAAATATTTCCATATATGTACAATCGCATGGCGAAATTTGATTTACGAAATTAATATCGAAATAAATTGATATCGAAATAATTTTAGCGACAAGCGTATTAATTGTTTATGTACAGGGTGTCCTAAAATTCAATAACCAAACGTTTCTAGCGCATTATGTTGTAATACGATATGTTTACAATCAAGGAAAAAATATTTATTTGACATTAAAAGTTGTAATAAAAGTCACGGAATGGACTTGCGATCACTGTGCTATAAAATGAGAATAGATTTATAATCACTAGTCAGACTATTAGACTATTTGTTTGGTGTAGATACTCCATCTCAAAATGTTCACCGTTCGATACCAACCTAATAACGATAAAAGATTAAATTTATTTCCTCGTAAAACTCATTTTAATCGTGCTTCATTTCAATGTATCAATCAACTCTCTGTATTAATTCAAAACACGTGTATCAATATTTGTTCGATGTACCTTTCTTTTTAATATAAAAGTGCATATTAAAGGTCAAAGTATTTTCCACTTCGTGTTTCGTATTTTTATTATACCTTTTTAATAAAGCTTCCAACAACCTGGATTTATATTATACCACATTTTTTGCTTGATTATAGCTGCAGAATTAATTTGCGAAAGTAGTGAAAAAAATGTCTGTTAGATCCTAAGACGGATCTGCCTTTTTTCTATAAAAAAGTAAAATTGACAGAGTTCCGAACGATCCATAACTGATGAGGAATTAACTTATCGAGTACGGCGTGGTAAACGATCAACAAACGAACTTTCTGATAAATCATCAACATCCTGCACAATTCCATTTCGCAACTTTGTGTGTTTTAGTTATCCGATCAACATCATAGCAAACGAAAGTACACTGTCTAAGTGCGAACGAAAAAAGTTTCTCCTCTTCGTGGCCATTAATCATTTTGCAGACAGAGAATGGATTAATCATCGAGGGTAAATTAAACAAGATACTCTTTTTCTGTCCAGCAACCTTTATCTCGCGATCTAACGTCGGTATCCTTGGACTTGCTCAAAAATCGAGACGACAGACGTCGTGGAGAGACGAAATAAAACGAAAGAAGAACGCGTTGAATTAGACAAAGAGGAGTAACACGTAGGGAAAATCGGATTGTATTGTAGCGATGCTTCCTCATAGACGTCATGTACCGGTGAACTACATATCCAGGAACATGAAATACGTGGACACAGATACGTGGTTACCTCCGTGAACGAAATTTTTATCAGTAGAAACTTTTTACCAACAGTTTCCCTTACCTGTGAATAATACAGTTTACGATTTTTGGACTGTGACCACGTACAGTAATTTGGCTGTTATAATTATTATATATTATACGTATATACACATTTCGCGTGTATGAGATAAATTTTGTTGGTCGTGCATATCATCACTAGATACTAAGTACTCGTAAAATTTCATTCGTTTTATTATCAAACTTGTCATTGTTATGCGAGAGTATTTATCTATACTGGTACTTTGTAAGTTGTAAAATTTCCCTCGTAATATTAATAATAGCTAGAGGACCCTGTAACATCTAGTGGAATAACGAAACAAGATAAGTCGTTGAAAAAGTATATTGTCCTAAATCATGTCCAACTAGATCTTCATTTGAATACATGACATTTCGTATGCTTTAAACTAGTAGAAAAAGAGCAACAAAATTTCGAAAGTTTTAGTTCGATAACCAAAGGATGAAAATGTCTGGACGAAAATATTGGAGATTCGCTCGCGTCAAAAATTCAATAAATTACCATCCGGAATTCGGCTGTTTGTGCCAAGTGAAATTTTCAACGACCTGAAAGTCAGCACGTTCCATAGCGAGAAGAATCCTAAAGACGTCGGATCGTGAGAACGTTGATTCTCTCTGGACGAACGGAATTCCGAACTGCCATAAATCCTCAGAATCTTCTCTCGTGAATTTTCGCTGGAACTCATTCAACCGTTTTAATCACTCAACCGCAATTGTCGTGGCGAGAATGATGACTCTTGCGGTCATAGGATGAATCATTCATGTTCCTGCTAAAAGAAACTTTCTTATCGAAGCTATAGATTCGAACGTCACGCGACAACCCTGGCAAGCCGTAACATTTCGAAACTGGACCAGCTTGAACGACAAGGTAACGCTGAAATAAATTAAATCGCGATAATTAAGGCGCAACGTTAAAACAAAAATCGGAATGTAAAAGGACGGCTGGTTGGAAATGACGTTCCTTCGAGGAGTGGCTTTCGCTTTTATTGCTCGAATCCACGGATTCGCGTAGATTCTTAACCTCTGACGAACGTTTCGCTGGCAAGAGGGTCGCTTGAAGGGGTTGAAAAGGGTCAAGAAGATGTCGACATTAAAATTCACGCTCCCTGAGAATTAAACGCGAAAACCATCTATAAAAAAGGTTGAAAAAGTTTTGCTTCTACGAATCGTTCTGCAGAAAAAGGCACGGTTGCTGGAGAAGTGTTGTTTTACAACCGGTCGCGTAATTCGAGGGTTGCCTTGAAGGCAAGATCTCGGCCGAAGCTCGTAAAGGGTGGATTTTGCGCGTGCAAATGGTACTAGAATCAAACAGAACCGAACCTGATCCCGTTCTATTCGAAAGAAAATAATAAAAATTGTTTGTAATAGTTTCTATTTTTTTCGAGAACGATACGAATTTTCGCAAAATTGAGCTAGAGGAAAAAACTGAACTAAAAAAGTCTCGCTTTTTTATTCTCGTAGCTTCTGTTGACATTGGAAATTAGGTCGAAAATAAACCAGCTGTAACGGGTAGCGAAATTGAAGTTGTACAAATCGCCGACTCAATTAGAGGAAATCAAAGCTGAACGTAAGTTCCGGACCTGGTATATTTATCTTCAAATGCTTTTTGTATTCTTTCGTTTTTTCCTACGCTGTTTTGTTGCTCTTCTAGATTTCGGCGCACGTTAATTCTCATTTCGCAGGATAATCTATGAAATTCTCGCGTGGAACGTATACAAAGGGGATTTTTGCCGACATTACCAGTTTATCTCAAGATTTAGGGTTACTATCCTTTTGCTCTTTTCTTTTACCACCCGTACGAAACTTATTAAATCCATTCAGGATCGTAGATCGTTCAGTTTCCCCTTGTTGAAACTTTGCTTTTTATAGAAAACTTCTTTCCTCCTAGAATATATACTTGAACAAAGTTGTTTCATCCGCAGCAAATTAAGTCGCTAAACAGTAAAGAAACCGTAACTCGTTTTTATTTCTTACTTAACGTTAACGCTTCTGATAACGCG
This sequence comes from Bombus affinis, assembly GCF_024516045.1. Taxonomy (NCBI): domain Eukaryota; kingdom Metazoa; phylum Arthropoda; class Insecta; order Hymenoptera; family Apidae; genus Bombus; species Bombus affinis. The sequence continues at coordinate 7,056,502 of NC_066355.1, read as the reverse complement.
TTTCGCGCTCTGTTACAGCAAAATTTCCCGACGAATAAGCTACATAGAACGTGGCAACGACTAATAAATGCGATACTCCTCGACGAGATTAAAAATAAGAAAAAAAAATCCAAGGCTTTGATACGGTTTGTTTCTTCTGAAACCAGGTAATTCCTGCCCTTTTATTGCCAGTGCAAACGAACACGCGACTCATATTCCGATATTATCTTCGATATGGTTGCTGTCGTGATAGGCTAAGGGAACGCGAGACTGTTATAGATGACTGTTAGATGCGTCAAATAAGGTAGGAAAGGTACATTTTGAAATTGGTAAATGATGAATATCACTGTAACTTATTGTCGTCTTGTGAACTCAACATACGACCTCGTTCATAAATATTATCAACGTGTACAAATTTCCTAGTAATTTTAATCAGCAACCGGAGTTTCAAATTCGTAAAGTTTACGCAAAGGATCGATTTGCTCGTAATACCAACGTGGTGTCACCGGACACTTGGTCTGCATTGGACAACACGTTAATGCTACAGGATGTGAAAGTGTTAAAATAAAGTTTCCGAGGCTTACTTAACTTTCTGTACGTGTCCTAGTACTCATGGACAGCGATGTATATTTTTTGGATATGTATATTATACGAAATTGAAATTGTTTATATAAAATGTGTATCACAATGTTTCAAACATACAGAAACCATCTGTTTTACTGCATATTAATTATTGAAAAAAAATGTATCGCGATATTGCACGATAGCTTTAACGTAGAATAAAATTGGCCTGGTTTCCATTTCTAATTTCCCAGTTATATTATGTTCTATTCGAAACAAGCTTATGTGCTTCTGAACTTTGATGTATAAATCAACAACGACAAATAATATTAAATTATCATTTAAATCTGCCAGAAAAGAAGAATCCAAAAGATGATGCGAAAAGGTTTGATTACAACCTTTCTTCCATCTCTGACAAAGGGAACGTGAATTATTAAAAGGTTTGTCATCCAATAAACTCTACGAGAAAGAAATCGAACAAACTAGTGGTTTGCACGCTGATCGTAACATTATCGTTCACCATATTATCGATGTCGATTAATTTAGCTCAAAATTATCGTCCAACATTTGCGAAGTTTATCGATCACAATGTAGAAAATCAAACAACACGATTGTATTATTCATTCTCGAGGAAAAAATTATCGTGTTCTTAAACAGTCACGATATTACGAAGGTTCGTGCCACCTCGTTCAAGGATTAGACTTAGGGAAAACGATTTTCTGCATGTTATGTGGAAATAATCGCAATTTAAAGTCTCTTTGCTCCAAAACGACGTTCAGCTAATCTCGTTTGGTTTACACGGCACCCATTTGATTTAATGAGAGTATAGCTCACGTAGGTACCCATAAAGGCGTAATCAAAATTCCATAAATATGAAACACGTGTATAAACGTTGTTATCCGAAAAAGCCGAATAAAATTCAATGCATGCATCGTCGTAATTTCTAACGCAGAACATCGAACGACGAAAGACGTTGCACCTATTTATAATTAAGTTCAACGTACGTTTAACTGACCGATTCGCCAGATTCACGTTTGATTTGGATCGCGCGCAAAGTAATTTTCCGCTTCCGATCTCGAATGGAACGTGCACTAACATGTCAGACATGTATACAAATTGAGATAACAGAAACATGATAACTTGATTAAAATTGAAGAATCACTAAGAAATTATCGAAACGTTTAAGAATTGTTATTTCGTTTAAAACGTTAGACGATGAAGTCTCTCGTCCATCTGATGTAACATAATTAATATTCTTTTTATACTTCTATTTCTTGATCTCAATTTTCATCAATTCTGATATTTATATTATTATTGTATCACTTGTTATTCGATTCCATGTACACTGCAAATGATTTTACGATACAGACTGAGATTTTGAGTAGAGTAGTTCTTAGCGTACGTCATCTATTAATTCACTTTCAATCCTTTCAACAGAGTTTAGATAAGAAAACAGCCAAAGAGAGATTAAAAGAAAATCGGAGATATAAAATGAGAATATAAAAATAGTACTTTGTCTTAATAATTATATTTACGCCTAATCTACCAAATTGCGAAGCAGCTACAAGAATATCGCCATTATCGCTAGACTGTCGGCAAATTTTTAAAATCCTCTAACAGAGAACTCTATACCGTTCTGTTTGTCCCGCATCTCGAACACTGTTCTCTCAACATAGAATTCTTCGTTTTGTTGTTTCTAAAATTGGCGACCCCGCTGCAGCAATTTTTTAAAACTACGATTTGCTTTTAACGTCTCTCGGGTTGTTTACGTTGGAACCGCATAGATTCATTGCCAATGCTACTACATTTGTCTTCAAAATTGCAAACGACTATATTATAAATTGCTGGGAAATTCTGCAGCTATCGGAGCTCGATGTTTCTCCGGGGACATTCAGAAAATTTCCCTTATTCTATACATCCGATATTTAGTTGTGTTAAACGTATATGTGACCACGCCACTCGCTCACGCGCCAGCTACGCTTTTTCTGTAAATCGTTGCCCACGTTTATAAGAATACATTTAAAACGCTTGACATTCGTCTTCGTCTTTGTATCACGTATGACAAACGCCATATTTCAATTATACAGTGTGTCAGTTTTATCTGGAAATATTTCGAAAACCATAGATGAGACAAGAAAATTGATTTTCAGGCAAATGTTATACAATTTTGACGGGGTCATATTATGCCGATATTTATTTTATGCTGGAATAACTTTGAAAAGCCCTGTGAAAGTAACGCTTGTGTTTTTTAAATGGGAACTATATTCTTTTTTTTTCATATTTTTATAACTGACGTCGAAGCGCTTCTTATTTATATTTTTTGCATAAACCCATATCCGGACATTAATTCTTAAGAAGAATGCGAAGTTGTATTAAACATCTAGAAACGACTAGTCGTTTCAGGGATAGTATTTCGGTGCATACACACGTACTCGCATAAACAGCTCTTTTTAGAACCATCAATGATGTATAAAGTCTACAGGAGAAATGGATAACGCCAATTATGTCGATATATCAAGTTTGAGATTTAATATTTCGATAATATTTTATGCGGAAAGTACGTAGTAGTAGAAGCAGGTAATGTTCTGAAAATGTTTTGATGTTGTATGGTGGTTGCAGGAACGTGGAATAAGAAAATATAGGGCTTTTCAAGGACTCTTCGGGGTGAAATAAATATCACCATGATAAACCCCTCGAAATCGTGTAATATCTGTTTTATTGTTCTCGAGATACTCACGTGTTTCAGGGTAAAGTGGATAAAACCGTAAAACGTTGATAAATGTATGTTCGTGTTGATTATGCTTAAACCAAAGAGTATTGCCCGTATGAATAAACGAATGAAACAAGATAAATTTCGAAAATTTGCGAAGAGGATGGGGAAACGTATGTTTACTTCCAGAGTCAAAAAGCAATTGTGGTAATAGGCTGATCGACGGCGTACTGAATTATAAAGCTGTTTTTTATCAAAAGAAAATAAGAAACTTATCGTGTTCTTTCCTCATAGTTTTCAGTTGTGACACTTTTAGAATATACGTGCGACACTACGAACGCAAGGATGTAACAATAAAGGCAGCTCGCGATCGTATTTTTCTAAAATCGAATTAGAAGATTCGAGAAAATTCCTTTGATCTCGTTCGAATCGCGAATGCATCTCACCACCGGTTTCCTAAATAATGTAATTTCTGAAAGCCTTTCATAGACCAGTTCGATGTTAAATTAATCGAAAGTGCTTCTGAGAGAGAACGAGTCGGTTTCTTACGCGTTGTCTGAATACATCACGGAATTCTTCGTCGGTGCTGGCAACCTTTGTGTTACGTAATTCGTCGTCCGTCTTTGCAACCTTTGTGTTACATTTTCATCGATTCGACGCCGTAAATGTGGCGATCGGGTGCAGAATGCCGGAAAGAAACGGGAAATTGGTCGTAAAAGGTGCGCGATCCGATAACGCGAGCTGGGGACGCATAAAAATACGAGTTAATCTAACCTTAAGCATCGCGACGATCCAAATATTGATCGTCACGGAAGCAAGGAGGCCAAACACGATAATAAGTCATGGAGAATCATTCCCCCGTGGAACGTTCAATTATGAAAATAACCGGAATGTTAAAATATCGTTAGAGGCGTTCTATCGATCGAGGTTCAACGATCAAGACGGTAGGAAAATGCCATGGACGAAACCTTTACGTAGGAATTTTCTATTTAACATAAAACAGATCTCTATCAAAAGAACAAATCTGTGTTTGTTTCTCTGCACAAAATTAGCGTAGTAATTCACAATGAAAATCGATCAAAATTCAACGAAAAGCATAAGTTCTAAAGGAAAGGCGAGTTTCCTTTAAGTAAAATTTTCAGATTGAAAAGCATATAAATTTTTCACCACAAGGATGCAAGTTAGAAAATTTCCTATTCAACGTGTCACAATTCTATTTCGAAAGAACAATCCTAATTTGTTATTGAATCTGTCAAACAGATAACACGGTAGACTCGTATAGAAATATTCTAATGAAAATCTTAATCGAAACAAGATTAAGACAAATATAATGAACAAAATTTAAAAACACGAATAAAAATATAAATTTCCATATATTAAGTTATACCGGATAAATGCAAATTACAAAATACCCCTACGTACTCTGACACGTAACAGTCCTCGACAAAATAATTCTGATTTGTTTCTCTCTAGGAAATTGCCACTTGTAATGTTAATTAATCAGAATTTCTCGACTAATAGCTTTGGTAGAAATCTCTACCTACGCTCTGCTATCCGCGACACGGCGTTCTTTGAATTTATTAATTGTAGCGTTAATGTATGAGTTAGGATAAATGTTACATTGTAAATAGTTTAAAGGAATACAGCTTCTGTTTAGTTTTAAAATCAGCAGACAACAACGAGATGGTACAGTTCTTACGAGACACGTAGGCTTAGGTTAAGATATGTGCATGTGTGTACAGCTAGTGCCTGCGTGAGGGTAAGGGAGTGTTCGCCAGTGAATGTTTCTTTTTATCTAGCGATAAAATAATAATTCAATTTCCAGAAATAGTCATCCGCTCTATCATCCTTAGATAGTTCAGCTTCTGTCTAGTTATATTAGTTAGAAAATGCAAAGCAAACTGCAAATTCCTAACCTCTTGTGTCCGATTCAAAGTTCGTGTCGTTGAATTTTCACGTTGATATCGAACATAGATGTCGTGGTCCGCGCGGTAACTTCGTCGGAGCGATAACTATCCAACGCGTATTTGCATATAATTTGAATAAAACGAAGGAGACATCATTGAGTGTCGAACAAGAAGATTAGTGACGAGATCTGGCATGTCAGTTACTCGTTAAATTAGCGGCACAATTTCGTGCGCGTAATTAAAATTGATCGTTTAACCGACGAGGGGGGCGTGTAATGCAATGACGTGACTATAGACATCGCATTGTTAGATGCTGCGGTCTGGTCTCACGCGACGAAAAACTGTGGTTTAATCTAAATAGACTCTATGGAACAGATTGCCCGTAGCCAATAAAATCGATGAAAAGCACGCACCGTTTTTACAAAAACATCATTTACGCGATACATGCAAGTTTATCGATTAAAATGTACACTTTGTGCAACGTAACTGCGTCGGAACGTTAGGAGTTGATCGACTGTTTTACCGATCGAACGTGCAGCTTTTATTTTTGAATTGAGCGCCAGAAATTCCACACATACCTAGAAATATCAATAGAGCAGAGTATCGTTACACAAACTTTTCCTCACTTTTACTTTGATCTACGCTTGATTTCCACGTCCCGTCATTGATCACACAAGACGCGCGAAAGGACAAAAGGAGGCAAAGTGACAAACGGAGCGAAAATCCGGGAGGGAAGATTCAAATGTCTCGAGGAATTTACGTGTCGTAGAATAGTGACAATTTACTTACGATTGATGAACGTCGTTTCGAGGGTGGCCGTAGCGGATACTGAACGAAAACCAAGAAATCGGCGAGAAAGGTAGAAGACAACCGCGTCTGCTCGTCACCGCGATACTACTGGCGGTGGTTGCTCTACCCACACCAGAAAGTGCGACCCAGGAAGCAACCCCCACCGGCCGTCGACCGGTCGCGATATAGCAAGCTACCCCTGTGAATCGGTGATCCTTCGATTTCGATCAACCTGATCGAGTTTCACCATTGACGTCGTTTACCACGTTGATGTCGAGGTGGCCGTCACGCGGTAACCAAGCATAATTCATTCCATCGATCAGATCTCGATGGAAATTAATATATTCTACCGATAAGGAATCGCTGAATATAAGTTCGCATAGAAATGTTACAGCTACGGTGCATTAAATAGATTCTTGATTTATTGCGATGATATTCATGGAAAGTTAATATAATTGTAATGGCAGAAGGTGATGGGCGGATGCAAGCGACATTCAGTTACACGCATAACATGATATCGATGTGTAACATGTATACGTAGATGGTACTATCGTACTTTCGCGTTGAAAACTTTATAGTTCAATTCCATTGTACCTTAAGTCGTCCTTGGATTTCTGGCATACGCCCCTATAAACCCTAGAATATCTTAGGAATTTGCAGATCGTTTCCGAGTCAAGACATCGTGCAATTCGCCCCTCTCCTTTTCACGTTCTTTCTTTCTTTCTATCTCTTTCGTCGATAGAATTTTCTTCTCCAATACCTTCATTTATCGTTGCAATCTCTTTTAGCAATCTCTGCGCCTTTTGATCGATGATATCCGTTTGATTTTGTATCTTTACGTTGGTTTTTCTACTATTTCCTGGTATTGTTGTAATTTCTTCTATTCGTAATCGTCAAAGTGTCTCTCTCATTTCTAAAATCCTCCTGATATTGTTACGCCCACTTAAACATTTATTTTTATTGTTAGATCGTCCTTTTTGTTACGCGTCTGCTGTTTTCTTTTTACTGCTAGAATTTTACTTTTTGAGATCGATGCTGTTTTTCACTGGTGGAGTTCTTTTTCTGGCCCAAATTGATATCTTCCGTGGGTGTTTAGGTTTTCGAAGCAATTATTATAGATATTTATTAATCCATGTGCACGTAAATCGAGAAAGAGTATGAGAAATATTCATAACATCTATTGTTTTTACGGCAGAATTCACAATAAAGGAATGCATGCCATTATGGTTCATTAGATTGCTTGAACAGGATTAAAAGCTTTATGATTCTGTTTCATACAGATTGTATACAAACGGACTAAAACGAATCACGATACGGTTAAATATTGAAACAACTGCAGATTGTAGCGAATTAAAAAGTTGCTCGTCGATCTTTCAAGCGAAAAGATCCCCTATTGACTCTATTGCTGTACGATCGCCGATATTTTTCCAAATTAACGTGTGAGAAATGTTAGCCGAGTTATAATTCGCTTATGTGATATATGTATCGCACATAGGGTGTTTTCCATTTTTTTAGTCAAACTATGAGAGCATAATCTACAAGTGAAAATAAGAAAAAGATATTACATAAAATTTAGCAGTAAACTATTTATGCAAATGCATATTTTTTATGGATATAAAATTGATTTAAAAAATGCACCCGAGGTAGAGAATTATTTTATTTATTAAATATAACAAATAACAACATTTCGTTAGTGAGACCTGACATGAACTTGTAAATAAAATACTCAAATACATTTTTTATGTTTTATATTCTGTGTATTTTTGCAGCTTGAAAATTCCCATAAATGTGTAAAAATAGTCGACCAACTCGTCATAAATCATAAATAAATAAATCAAATTTATTATGTTGAAGATATCGCGAGAATATTATCAAATATCAACAACTAACTTATTAATTAGTTGTGTTAATTCTTCCTGCGTTGTTACTTTTATATATTCTGCAACAACAAATTTGTTCCCATGCGCATATTTTATATTTCAAACTGTGTTCGATATTGGCTGATAACTTTGTAATAAAGCGTTTACTGTGAAATTCGCTACAACAGATTTCTCTTATTTTCGCTTGAAAATTCCCTTACCTTTTTAACGACAAAATAGAAAATACCTTGTATAAGAATTATTGAAGCTAAAAAGCGTGTTAATAGCTACGTTTCGTTGCATTATGATTCTTCTGAGAATACTCAAAACGCAAGGACTCTCGCAGTAGAATAAGGAGCCACGAACAGACTTACTTCATTCACGTGATCGTAGTTGTATTGAGGTGCACGTCAATGCCATCTGCACATATCGACTTAGCGGATTCCACTCCGTGTCCCATCGTAATTAAAACGGTTTAAGATAAAGAGTTGACATGCTTGAACGAGTCCTCGTCGCCGGGAATTTATCCACTGTGCGAATATTCAAACGTCCATACGTACCATCGTAGTTGGCCTTAATTAAAATTTCTTAATCGCCTTCAACAGTGGTAAATGGAACTCATTTTGCGGTTACTTGAACCGCTATTTCAACCACATAATACGCAAATACGATTTACAAATTGTTAAATACCGATGACACAATGAAGGATTAAGCAATAAAGAGGATGGAGAGAGAATAAGGAAGTCGTGAATAACTGAATAAATCATGATTTAAATCCTGTTCTACATTGTAGAGTGCATTGTGTAAAATATATTTCTTCTTGAACAAATTCACCAATAGTTCCGTAGATGTTATAACGACCGGGTAAAGAACCATAGTTTCGAAAATATCTAAGAGAAATGTTAGAATAAAAATTAAGAATTTCCCGCGTATTTATTTCCGTAATTTTGTCACAAATTTGAACTGATATCAGTAATTTCAGAAAAATTACAAAAAACAAATTCACTGTTTCAAACTCTAAAGTTAGTGTGTTCCCTTGAACGACGTCAAATACAATTTTCGTATCTGGGAAAACCACTCGACTTGAATTACAGAACATGTTGTTACATAACACCAGGAGGCAAATAAAAATGCAATATTCGAAAAGACTTGTTGATGGAATATGAAATATCGTCCCTGTGGTTCGATATTGGTGTTTCAACGATGGTAATATCATGGATTACATAATAGCACCGCTTTCACGAAATCGCGACTCGATTCGAACATGTGTTTGAATTTTGAATACACGAAAGTTGGCCGTCTTCTGAAATATGGATCAGTGAAGTGTACACCGTGTGGCCTCGAATGGAGGCGTTTTCTCGCCCCTCTCCCCATCCCTCACTCTTTCTCTCTCTCTTTCTCTCTCTCTCTCTCTCTCTCTCTCTCTCTCTCTCTCTCTCTCTCTCTCTCTTTCTCTCCTCCCTGCCATTTCGTTCTCCGACCAAATATTTGGTGCAAACACTCGACTCTGATTTTATAATTCCGGTCGAGTGGGGCATAGCTCTTTCAAAGAAACTGCCTACCATTTCAAACTAGTTTCGTGCTTTTCCCACCTGGCCATATATGCATAGCTACACAGTGATCCGTGAAACGAATGAATTTACTGCGACGGAAAAAGCAACTGTTTGTTTCTCTTGCGGCACTAAACGAATCCACAGCGAAACAGGCGCCGCGAGGACCTTACGCCCTCGTTCGTTTGGCTAACCGATTATACGAGCAAACTTTTTTATCACGGTACAAACATAAGCCGATTATAGATCTGTCGGTTTAATCTGTTGTATGGCGAGATAGCAATTTTGTAAGTAAACTTAGCGAGGAGCAATTTTGAGGTATTATCGCTGTACGAGTGAGTAACTTTAAAACTAGCACACAAATCACGTCGAGCGAAAAATTTGCATGGTTAATTCGAAAGTTATTCGACAAATTACGGACAGCCAGCAAATGCTAAAGTGTGTCGTTTCGTAGATGTCAGTAACAAAAAGCTGGCAAAAATTTCGCTTGTTTTTCCTGGATCAAGCGTGTATCAGATGGCGTTCGAAGCTTACTTTTCATGGAAGACATGTGGGATATTCAGATTCGTGTTTTATCGTTGGTATTTTACTCTTGCGGTAGAGAAAGGTGCGATTGTTCTTATCCAGGAGGGATAATGGAGCGCGCTGATTCTGGGTTTCATCGATCAGAATCTCCCGCGTTGGGAATAATGTATGTATGTAACGGCCACCAGATGGAGGTAGTGTTAGCTAACGGAAGCTATCTTCAACTCTCTCGTCGAATACTCAACTGAAAAGTTTGGCTTGCTTTTACGATGAAATTGCAGCATAGATGGCACTTATTTACGTGATATAACCAAAGGAAATGGATATTAAAAGAACGTCTACTTTTTCATGGTTCCAAAAGGAAATTTTTATTAAGCCATCGTAAAATACCATTTCTATGCATGTAAAGTATCACTTAATTAAATTCGAAAAAATATGTGGGATAAAATCACTTTGGAATATATCATGGTCTCCCGGTGTTCCTAAAGACACGTAAATTGAAAAAAAATGGCGGACATTATATCCATTGGAATACTATAAAAAGACATAAAACGTATTGTCAATATTTCTCGAAGTTTTACCAGGGGATTCAATATCCGTACCGTGAACCGTAGTAAAGGTCTTATTTATGAGTTTAATACCTATCGTTAATCCAGCCTAGCAATTGCTGCTAAATTAGAAAAAAAATATTAGGGATATACTTCTGAAAGAATGCCTGTGGAAGCGCCATGCAAAGAAATTTGACATTTTCAATTGGAATTCGATGAGAGGAAAATGTTACCGTAATAACACCTGTTCTTTCATGAGATTTGTTGTTTTGAAATGCATACTTTCGTCGAATTACGACTAGAACGGCGCAGACACAGAATTTCTTTTAGAATACCATTCCCGACTCTATGAGAGGACATCAGTTACCATATATCGGGAATAACGGTGATTGCGCGCAAAGTGCGACAATGTTGTGATATCGTAAATTTCTGGTCAGTTGAACTATCTATTACGAATTAACCAATAGCAATAAAAGAAACAAAATATCAAGAATTTCTCTAAAAAATCGGAAACTACATGAAGATTGCTAAAAACCAAATACCTCGAAAAATTCTGTGAGTGAATTGCATAATGTCTGTCTCATTTCGACCAGAATACTACGAATCGACGTTTGCGATTTAACGGATAGTGGTTGGCATAAGGTAACGGAATCGTTTGGTATTCCAACGACGCTCTGGTCAACTTAAATGCTCTTGATTGCATCGATTGTAGCGTGAAAATGGCATCATCGAACCCGATAGGTCGTATCGTGTACATACCATGTCACTTTGATTCCGAAATTGACCGCGGAATTGTTTCCTTCGTAACTATGCATAACTCTTAACGCGCGGAGCAAATAGTATCATTTTAATTTGTATAGAGACGTTGTAATGCAGTTACAAAGTCTCCTTGTATAATTAAACTTACTAGTAACATTATAAGTTATTATTCTTATAAGTTATTAGTATGCAAAAATGAGTATGTAAAGAAAACGCAATAAACAAAAGTATAATATAAAATATTCAGAATATAGTACTCGTTATAATGTTCAGTGAGCGAAATCTTTAATTAAGCTGTAATTAAACTTGATGTCTTTAATTATATCAAAAATATAAATATGCATAAACATTCGTAGCTCATAATAGAATTAGCTTCAATTAACATAATTAAAAATATACCGAGATTTTGGTTTCTTTGATACACTTCCCAGTTTTACTTCGTTTCAATTAACTCCTATGTTTTTAGTTTCTCTTTTGTACACGCGACCTCTATGAAACACAACAAGGCGTCTTTTCATAGCGTTAGAGAAAAATGGCATAATACTATTATCGAGACATTTTAACTTCGATAATAACATAGGTTTCAATCATTGCACGCATCAGGATTGCTTTAATTCCTCTTCAATAATTTCCAACAGATAGGCTACGTACAAACTACTGTCGCGTCGAGTGCGATAAAACCACAGCCGTCATACCGAAAGTTATGGATTTGAACCAGCGGCGAAGTTCTACTAACTCGACATCGTGTAAATTAATCGCGGGAAACTTCGAGCGGCTGCACTGAAAAGTTACCATACAGAATTTAAAATAAACGTTGATTCATTTTTCCCTCGTTCCCTGTTAGCTTCCTTTATCCTTTTTCTTTTTTTTTTTTTTTTTTTTTTTTCCTTACTAGAGTACATACACTACCATTCACAAGTATCTGGACGCTTTTGGTTAACTAGAATTTTACAGAAATGTACGCAATAATAAATTAAAAATCGGAAACAGCACTAACTATGTTTCTTGTAGAATCAATAAATAATTATACATTTAAATGATCTCTTTAGATCCTCGATCCTTAACGTTTCATACAATTATACTTCCTCAAACATTTATTTCTATTGGGAAAACTTCAAACCTTTCATTTCATGGGCGTATAGTATAATGAATTGTACAGTGTAAACGAGATATCGATAATTAGAAATTTTTCAAATATTTAAAAAATTTAAACGGAGGGGAAAATTAAGCTTGGATATACCCAGTTTGCTCTTGAATTTAATTTATATTGCAAATTGGAAAATCTGAAGATACGTAATTACAAAATAGTAGCAGATATGCAATTAATAATTCCATTAATCATTATATATAATTATTAATAATTTATATTAATTATTCCATATTGGTTTCTAAATGTCAATGTAATTGTATCGTAATATTCTATTATACGCAGTTATGGCAATTATAAAGAATAAAAAGCTTGCAGGTTCATTTAAATAACTCTTTGATTAAAATACATTTTATATCTATATACTAGTCTATATACTTAGTCTATATACCTAGTCTATATACTTATAAAGTCTATATACTTTAGAACTGCTGAGCACATAAAATAAAGTATCAAATGTTTTCTTTTTTTATAAACACTGAAACACGTTCAGATATCTCATAATGTTAGTGGTATTTAGTATATTCGATTATTAGAAGCTTTCTTTGAGATAGACACGAAATCCATTAAGATTTTGCGTCGACGGGTCTTATTCCTCTTCCCTCGGGACATTCATCGACCAATGTATTTTCCTTTCATGCTGTATTTTCCTTTTGCGTTGGCACGGAGACCAGACTGTACCGTGTATACCTTTATAGCGATTTCAACGAAACGCCAAACCCGCTTAGGGTATCCCTATTTGCTTCCTACTTAACCAAACCAGACAGGATGGCATAACGATTGGTAGATAAGCGGCAAATCTGGACCACCCACTATCGTTTTGTAGCTGAAGCATGTGGGTTATGAAGATGACAGTGATTGCGGGGCGCCCATTTTATTCGTTTGGATGGAACAGGGTCAATCATAACTTGGTGACAGAAGGAAGGGTGGTAAAATTTCGGATAACCTGAAGAAGATGCTGTTCCAAAAATACCACAAAATTATCTCTCTCTCTCTCTACCTCTCCCTTTCTGTTTGCTTGTTTAGTAGAGACGATATAATTGGAAAAGAAAATGAATGAAACACAAAAAAGGAAAAATAGATAGCAAACAGGAAATGACGAAACACGAATCTGTGAACATACGTATCACTGTCAATTGATCTAGTTAATCCGACGACAAAAACATCAACGTTTTAAACCGAGATAAAAAGAATAAAATAAATATCTATCAAACGAGTTGAATATATAAAAACCACGAATCTTCTGTTTATATTTCGTTTGGAATTGAACGGTTGAAAGTTGAATTTAAGTACACTGAAATTTATCAGGACTTTAACGAAACGATTGTGAACACGATACAAAGGACAAATCGCAAGTATCAGTGAGGAAAAGGAACCATCGAGCAAATCGAGAATTAATAGGATTAATTGTTACAACGGCGAGTCAATATCTCTGCTTACCTCGAAGCTTGTTGAACGAAGATCTTCTCCTTTCAATGGATCCTGTTCCTGGCTCTATAATTTTATTAAAAGTCCGTCTTTTTATCGTAATCGATCAAACGGACCTCCAGTAGCAGCTGTATACCGACAGGATCCATTTCTGCGTGGTAGATGATTCGACACTTGCAGAATTATATTCACGCTGGAAAACTGATCGACACTCCCGATAGACCGAAATTACATTGGTATATGCGGCGAAATTTTTACAGTAATTTAGAAGCGAAGCATATTAGAGTAATTCGTCGATTAATCGCGAGCAAAGGCTACGAAATTTCCAACGAAAGCATAAATTAACCAAATATATAAATTAACGCAATTTCCTATCTCACCATCGATCCACAATACGAGTCGTGTACGAACGAATTGCGATCGCGACCAACGAAACTCGAAGATTAAGAGATTAGCGGAATTTTATTTTTTCGTGTTACTCGTTTCGACGTGGCAGACTTGAAATCCTCGTTACATATTAATGAATCGTTCACGAACGTCCCAAGATCGCGACCAACGAAATTCGAAAACTAAAAAATTAGCAAAGTTTTATGTTTTTGGCACATTTGCCAATTATTTCTACGCGAGAAACTAAAAACCTTCGTCACATGTTAACGAATCTACGAACGTTTCGCGACTAACGAAACTCAGAGCCGGAATTTTGTTTCCTTCCTTCGTTTTGTCGTCGTCGTCGTCGTTCGGTCGTCAATCGTTTTGACAGGAGAAACTTGAAATCCTTGCCACGTGTTATTGAATCTACAAACGTTTTGCCATCCACAACTATCGAAACTCAAATATCAAAAAATTTGCGTATTTCTTTTTTCTTCGTGCAGTACGATTAGCAATTATTTCAGCACAAAATGCTTGAAATCTTCGTCACGCGTTCGTACACAATTCACGGTATAACAGTGTACAACTGGCGATCGTAACTATCGAATCTTGCAGACTGAAGAATTAGCGTGCTTTTCTTTCTTCTGAACACGGTTACCAATCGTTTCGGCGCGAGGAACTTGAAATTCTACAACTGTATGCGTCACGGTTCGATGTGTATCTGTTGGTTGTTGTCACTTACCATAAGAATTCTAATTGAATTCCAAGTGGATTGGCAAACGCAACAAGGAACGCGGCGCTGCGTAGTCGTAATCTGGTCGATTCTAGAAATTCCTGGCGTGGCTAATCCGCCGGAGTGACCATCGGTGACGATGCTGAAAGAAAAATACGGTGGAGGATGCAAAATAAATAACGCCTCTGTTTGGCTACTGTTGCGTCGTATTGATTTAATCCAGAACGACCAAATGCAACAGATGCATTCCTACGGGAAATCATTGCCACTTATGAACGCGAGCTCTCTTCAGCGATTCCAAATTGGCGCGGAATATTTATCCTCGCGCGGTTTATGTGTACTCCTAATTCATTGTATCATTTGCACGAATGTTGCATCCATGATAATGTAATTAAACCGATTGTATAATTAGATATTTCAGTTATGATTTATCCACAATTCAACGTGACTGTCTATCGTGAATTTCTAATTAACTCCGATTAAATTACATCATTCAGTATACAAGGAAATTCATCGTACGGAATCTGCTTACCGAATTTGTTGATTTGACAAAAATACAATTGGAATATTGGGTGGTTGATTGTAGTATATGGTAGAAAAAGGTTGAACAGAGAAATAGATTAACGTGAACATTCTTCCTAGATCGAATAGGTGTGTTTTTGATTACGATTTGAAAAAAAAAACGGGTGGTTCGAGGAGGCGCGCCCTTCAGCCAATGTCAGGCGTCGAAAGAGGAGAAAGAGTAGACAAAACGATGCATCGTGTTTTGCGACTGCGTCGAGGGAGCGTGGATCCTGGACGAATCCCAGTTCCGCTTCAGTTTACGGCGCGCTGTCGATTTCGACGAATTGATATCTCAGAGTGAATCCATCGGTAGATTTTCTCCTTGTAACAATAAATGATTACGACCTACTCTAAACACCCTATTTGAAAAAGTTACCTGTAGTAATAATTACCTGTAATAATAATAAAAAGTATTAGACGTACGATAGCAATCACGATAATAGATAGAAACGTTAGAAAAGTAATACGTAGATTAACAAGCTTTGACATTTCATATTTTATGTTTCGGCTAAGTGATTTCCTTCTAATCTCCACCATTTTATCACAGTGGTAAATAAAGAAACAAATTCGAATTTTTTCATAGAAATCTGAATTTCTTTACGGCCGGCTGATTTTCATTTTAATTTCTTATATTCTGGTTCCATAGATTCTTGTTTGAAAGCCAAAGAAGAGTATCTCGTCGACTTGAAGGTCTAAGGAACGTGAAACGACGAAGCACCGGGTTGCGACAACGTAACGAGTGAACTTGCCAGAACTGAACGCGTGTGAAACGCGGCGAATTTAAGCGGAGCGGATCTACGAAGGCCAAAGTCCTACAGTGGTGGAAAGAGGAAGACAGAGTAAAAGGTATTATTTACGAAATCTCTGACGAATCGAGTTACCGATAAACAGAACACATCGAGTTAAGTCCGTTCGACTTTATTTTACAAGATGATCAAACACGAAAGCGTTCGTAAAATTCTGATATCATTAGAAATAATTGCAAGCACATTTGCAGCTTACAGAGGAGTTACTTTAATAATTTTTAACGGAAAATCGGTCCGAAATAAAAACTACGAGATAATTCTCGACGATAGTTTTTTAGATAGACTTTTAGATTTGACGATAATTAATATATAGAATAAAAAGTAGTGCGGAATATTGAAAATAATTTGATAATCGAAGGATACAAAAGGACAATTAAATATTTCGTTTATGACGAATCATCGAACTTGTGAAAAATTTAAAGATACAAAAATGCAGACAAATATTGAAAAATATGTGATATAACCAAAGTAGAGTATTATTTCCAATATTTATGATAATTTTGAGATTAAGATGATTTATGGTGTTCTGAAGATGAAACAAATCTCCGTTTACATTTAATTGTTGTATACGTATCTTTAAGAAATATGTGTTTGTGGATCAACTTGACCGAGAAATCTGCCAATTATGAGTTCACAAAAAGTGTGATTTTTCATGAACCATACGAAAAAGATTTTGTCGTGCGGGGTAAAAAAATAGAGCGCAACATATATGTACGCAAATACGTGCAGCAGAAGAAGTGGCGAATAATTGATAGGCAAACATTTTTTGCTCGGCCAGAGTGTTCTAACACGCGAATATATAGCCAGACTTGCAAGTGGTTTTCTAATTTTAAACATTAATGCCTTGGGTCCGACAATGTGTGATCACGATGCTGTTAACGTCGTTTTAAATTAACAACGTGCATCCATTTTCACGAGTAATTCGTATTGAATTATCGTCGAACCACTGTCTTTTCTTTGCATCGCGCTTTCGAGACAATATTCTTCTGTAAATTATCCATTAACGAGTTTCCTCAATATAATATGTGTGTTGCACGAAACATGTTAAAACTTGATTAACCCTATATCAAAAGAAAGACTGGCGATTATATTGGGAAAATTTGACAGAAATCTGAAAATGTTTACGAGCAAGGGATTACGAGCTTCATAAAAGGCACCGACGTATTTGAACAGTCGTTTTTCGTTATATTAGACATCATCCTTTGTTTCTTCAAACAGAAAATTCATATGCATGAAACTACCCCTCAAAACGATTGCGAGTAGATTTCATATTCATTTAAAATTTTTCAAATATTACAGTCTCATTACAATGCTAATAAAGTTTCGAAATGTTTTATACGACACACGTACAAGTGGTTTGATAATTCTCCGAACACTTTCATGAACCATCGTATTTTACCCGATACTACGTATAGTGTGCAAAGAAATACAGCGAATAATATTGCAATGTACGCGAATAATTTGATAGAAATTATATTCTGACTAGGTCCGATATTTCATGGCATTTAAAATACGGTCGAAAAAATTCGTGTAAATGTGGACCGTCGAGTTGATGGTCATATAAATTGTATTTCACGAATTGTAGTTCGTACACGAAGAGCGAAATTAAACTCAGCTGCTTATACGTGACAAGATTAATACGGATGGAAGGGAATTTTGATTAAAACTAAGGAAAAAATTCGACTGGAATAAGCTCGAATAAAGCCTTTGATTTATCAACCTATGATCATCGAAGCGAAGAAGCGTTTGCAACAAAAATGGAAAAACGAATATGTATAGAGAAACTAGCGCATGTATGGAAAGTAGAGCGAGGGAAGAAGTTTCTAGTTATTTTGTTCGATAAGAGTTTCGGCGAATCGGCGTGGCTTGCCGCTTGCGGCAAATTTCCAGTTTATTAGATGAACATGCAGAAATCTGCATGATAAGAAAACTCTGTTAATTTTAATTCACCTGGCGTAAGAAAACTACGGGAATAAAAAAACATTGTCTACTTCTTCGCAACTAATTTTTCAATTTATCTGAATCGGCAGCCACTCGCTTATTTATGAAAGGAATAATTCCATAACGCGAATTTTATTCACTTTGAATGCAGATTGACAAACATTCCACTAATTGTTCTAAAATTAAATTCGTAACAAAGTTCTCTATTTATATTTAAGTTTATCGAGAGAGCTAGTTGTTCCATCTAAAGAACTATGTTAATATTAAATACCAAAGTGGTTTCCAGAGGTAGGAGAAAATCAAAGGTAAAGGGAAATCAAGCAGGAAGATTGTATCAAGAAGTAATGTATTCCGTGACCGTCAGTTAAGCGTACAGTGGTTGCTTCTCGTGTCAACTAAGTTTGACATAGTACCTCAAGTTTCTTGGAAATGGTGTTGCTAACACTTACCGTTTCTCATTTGCATCAAACCAGGTAAAGGTGGGCCTTGGTAAACTGCTGAATAAATTTATTTTAGATTAACAAAATAAAAAGTGGCGAGTCATTACTGTCTCTCTCTCTCTCTCTCTCTCTCTTTTATTTTGAGTTTAGAAATGTTTAATAAATACTTACAGTCGATGGATTTGTTTGCTTTGAATCTCTTACGTAGATTGCCAAAAGAACAGTTAAATTTGATGGGAAAGTAATAATACCACATCAAACACGACTATTTATTCACATGGCACACGTCATACTAATTATTTGAGAAATTCTATTATAATAATTGTCTCCTCTAAATTGTTTTTTACGATGTTACTTGAACAACGTGCACGTGTTACTTCGACAATCTGGACTTTTACGACATTTCCAAATTTTTCAATGCCAGTTGTGGTTAACAGCTGGACGTTTTATTGCTAAGATTTTCCGCTGAGATTGCGTCGTGCAAAGTCCTTTAATACGCACAAGAAATACGAAAAGCGGCAGTAAATCGAGACTCACGGGAATCCATAAAAAGGATTCACAGAAACCTTACGATACCCTTGACGTTTCCAAATTTCGTAAGTTTACCGCGATCTTTGCGATTAAAAACGTATGTAGCTCCTTCTATTTATTGTACGAAGGGTAAGCTTGCTCCTCCTTTCTGTGTAGAAGAAACTGGAAAAAAAGAGAGTATCAGTCCCTCTTTGGACTTTGTCCCTTTAAATAAGATGCAAATAAACCCGAAATAAATTATTCCAGAGCTCTCTTATACAGTTGGATCTTATTACTAAAATTTTGTAAGTCACGCGAGACACAAATTGTTGCTGTTAAATTCTCATGACGAATAGTAAAGAGCTTGTTAAGAAAAAAAAGGGGCGGAGCCTCTTGTAGCTCTGGAATATTTAATTCTGTTCTTTTGTTTATCTTTAACTAATGTACGTGATTTATCCAGGATTTTAAAATGATTGGTAAATACTTTCTTACTATTCCTGGTATTCGGCTTCGAGCTGTTCGTTGGACGTTGAGTGAAATCACTCGAAGTCACGAAAGTCACTCGATTATCGAGTACCCTCAGCATCTAGCGAAAAGAGTAGAACGGTGAATACGCTGTAGACCTTGTCAAATAAACAGGGGCTTACGAAAGTATTGTATCTGAATACGTCTCATAAAAAAAATTTTATAAACATGTTGCGTGTATTATAAATTATTTTATCTGTTAAATTGCACATTTTCCTTAGCAGATTTAATTTTATAAAGTTACATACCGCTTGTCTCGCACCATTTTAATTTTCTTACCCTTATATCCACGTTCCAATTGATTATTCGATGCAGAGATAAACCTAGCGTCACGATTAATTAAAAGAATCATATTAAATCCATTCAGCCATTGTATCATGTCCATATTATCATAATTATCGTACTATATTTCTACTATATTTCTGTGATATCTGTTGAAATATTATCTTCCATTTTATCCTATATATTATCTTCATTTAATATCTACCCAAGTATAAATATACGCTGATTCATTAATATTACATCAAAGCACGGCTTCCTTGATGACGATCAAATATCAGCACACGTTCCTTGAAACATAATAACTTTATTAAAATCCAGCCAAGCGACTTCATCTTTTTGGGGAAGTTAGAAAGATTAGATTACTGGATGACGTGTAAAGATAATTTGAAGAAATAGCAATACGGTTGGAATTTCGAAATAGGAAGTAAAGGTCACTTTTTACGTCTTTTTTATCTGGGCCTGTAGTAAAATTTAAACAACACATATTATATCAGTTAGACTAGACTACGGATTTTTATATAAATTCATATTTTCGAGAATGCAATTAAGAGAGAAGAACCTCGGTAGAAAATTGTTTTACCTAACAAGTATTAGAGAAATCATAGTACTTTGAATATTTTAAGTATTTTTTATATTATTATATATATAACGTTCAATAATTGGATAGTTCCGGGATCGATTCTGAAGTCTGAAAATCGAGTTTTTTTTATTATGAAATAATTAAAAATACAAAAATAAACAACAATTAATATGCGTCTATAACAATAAATAACGATAATTATCAACACGGGAAATAACAAGTCTTTGGTAGAATGTTTACCTGAAAATCGAGAATCGATTTTCAACGTCCTCAGCTACCGATATTTCTTCTTCAGTCTTTAAATCTTAAATCTTCAGTCTTTAAAATCTTAAATAACTATTCTGTAACCTTGCCTGTCTCTAATGTAACTCTCTGTCCGTCCGTTTGGGAAAAACGTGCTTCTTCAAATGGTCGTCCGTAAAACAAAGGAAGATCGTTCTATCCGTGAAACACAGCCTGTCGTGCTACCCCTAAAACAGAAAGAATCTCTATCCTACATGAACTCTAGGGAGTTTACATCTCCCCTCCTCGTGTTCATAATTACATCGTTAATTATCTTCTCTATAAGGGATCAGCTTACTTGAGTGGAAGAAATTCCCATCAGATCTCCGATTACCGTTATCCACTTCATATATGAAGTTTGAAATCCTTCTTAGAATTTTGAGAGGTCCTTTCCTAATTTCTTCCAGCTTATTTCTATTCATTTTGTTTCTGTTGTGGGTGAAGACTATATCACTGTATTCTTCAAGTATTCTTCATATTCTCCATTATTCCCTTAGGGACGATTTCAATCATTTTTCCACACAGTAAATGATTTGGGACAAATCCCGTTACACTGTGTCTGGTGTTATTGTACTCTTCTACGCTTTCTTCTGCAATTTTTGTCCAGTTTCTCTTTTTTTTTTTCGAATTGATCTTACATCTGATGCTGTTTACTAATGTCTGATTTACCCTCTCGTTTAGTCCATTGGAGGATGGACAGTCAATCGAGGTGAAAATTAATTTAATTTTCTTCTTTCTCGCATACTCGAATTTCTTTGGATGTCATTACTGGGTATCGATCTGCACGGATAATTTTTATGGAATCAGTTTCTCCAATCTTCATATTGTCCCAAAATTCCCATTAGGTTATTTGTTGACTGTATACTTTCTCTTTCAATTTTATCTTGGATTTCGATAGGTAATCCAATGACAATCGGGTGCACCCTCACATCTTCAGGCATTCTTCTTTTTACTTCTTTTACTTCCAATATTAGTCGTCCTTCCTCTATTGCATATTCTATGAACGAACCTGAAAGGTATATAAAATTGTAAGCATATCGTATTACCGACCAACCTTTACTCTTAACCTTTGAGTGCTGAATACTCGCGGCCTATGCCGTCCGTACTTACGGCGCGTATCTAGCGCTGACGATCGCTATGGACGAAATAATTTTTCGGTAGATTGAACTCTGTTGATTGACTATTCAAAGCACAAATCGTTATAAGTTATAGCAATTCTTTTGCGCGATATTAAATGATTGAAGAAATTTTTTAATTATTTTTAATTATTTATTATAAACATTGAAATTTACAATTAACTAGAATTTGGGTAATAAACTAGAAAACTAAATTTAGTAAATAGAACACAAGTTAATAATTTAATTGTATGTGAAAATCTCAGTGCTTGAGAAAACTAACAAAACCATATGTAGAGTTTTCTTACAAGTGGTGATCACTTCAACAATAAGGAGACACTATTGGCATTTGTTTAATGCCGTAAGGAATGCATTTATATTTATTTCACACAAATGTAGTAGTATTACTTCTACGTAGGTGTTTGGAACAATTGAGAAACCCATACATGTGTCGTTAGTCCATGCCAGTCACTTACAGAAAACGAGTATATATATCCTTAGTCCTTACTGATAGCTTTCACCAGACACCTATATGGGCCCACAGCACTCAAAGGATTAAAAGTTTTGAGAAATGCTTCCTCCAATCTTCCCAGTTGTGTCCTTCAGCTTTCAGCAGATTCCTTTGGTACTGCTTTCTTTCTGCTGTTTTTCCTAGATACTTTCTTAAACCTTTGACTTTTTCCTCATTACCTTTTATTTTGTATCTTTTGCATTCCTCTTCATGCTCCGATATCCAGTCTGTGGCTTTTCGAGTTCCTTCAAATTGTTCTATATTGAAGTTTATTTCCTCTATTTCCCTCTTATCTCATTTTCGGAGAGTCTCTAGAAGTTTTACCATGTCAATTTCCGTCTTTGTTTTTCTTGTGCGAGTTATTTCTGGTTCCTCTAAGACAATGTCTCGAAATGCGAAGCTTGAATCCGTATTGATATACAATGTTGCTGTCTCGTCATCTATTGTGAGTTTAATATTTCTACATTGGCCTACCTTGGTTAGACTGTTTGCGACCTTCTTCACTATTGGTAAACTGAATAATTGTTGATGGTACTTTTCTTCTTGATATTCCGGGGGGAAAATACAGCATATTTCGTCTTCTGGTCTTCTGATAGATTCTATATCTTCTCTATCTTCTACTGTTTCGCGTTCTCGTTCATGACGACGCGTAGGTTAACTTTCAGCAACATGGCGTAGGGAAAGTCGATTTATAAGGTTCAATAATTGGATAATTCAGGGATCGATTCTAAAGTCTGAAAATCGAGTTTTTTTATTATGAAGTAATTAAAAATACAAAAATAAACAATTAATATGCGTCTATAACAATAAATAACGAAAATTATCTACACGGGAAATAACAAGTCTTTGATACAATGTTTACCTGAAAATCGAGAATCGATTTTCAACGTCCTTAGCTACCAATATTTCTCCTTCCGTCTTTAAATCTTAAATCTTCGGTCTTTAAAATCTTAAATAACTATTCTGTAACCTTATCTGTCTCTAATGTAACTCTCTGTCCGTTCGTTTGGGAAGAACGTGTTTCTTCAAATGGCCGTCCGTAAAACAAAGGAAGATCGTTCTGTCCATGAAACACAGCCTGTCGTGCTACACGTAAAACGAAAAGAATCCCTATCCTACATGAACTCTAGGGAGTTTACATCACCCTCCTCGTGTTGATAATTACATCGCAAAATTCACGTGTGAGATGGAAAGTTCAATAAGGCGGTTATGTATATTAACCCGAAAGAAAGCTCATGGCTTTGCAACGCGTTACACGCAACACGGAATTTCCCTCGCTGAAATAATCCTATTACAAGGATACGATATTCCTTAACAGATCTCGCAATGTAATTCTCCCTCTACAACTTTTTGTTAGGTTTGAAACACGAGAGTTTCGAGGCTCTGCAAAGTCTCGCGAATCTAGAAGTCGAGTTTCAACGTATTTTCGCTTCTTATTTTATAGCTGTTAATAATTATTATCTCACTCTGCACGTACATCAAACGAGTACTTATGTAAATCCAAAGGAAACGGAAACAACCGAGAATAGTGAGGATAATTCGAATACGTACCGATTAGTAAAGTGTTTCGCAAAGAAAAAAAAAAGGAAAATTGTATCGGAGAAATAGGGGAAAAACGGTGGCGTACATCAAGCAATCTTTATGGCTGTAATACATTTATTATTCATTTATGTTCATTTTCTATCGCGTAACAGACATTGAAATAACTGGCAGAACGAGCATATAAATCTTGTATCGCTCGACCTGGCTTCTCCCGATGGAAAAATATTCACCAGCCTGGGACCGTGCATCGCTAATTACTCCGTTCTACTTTTCGAACGCGTTTCCATCCATACAGAAAAGCAAGAAGGCAAACCCTATCGCACAGTCATGAAGAGATGCAAAAGCAAGAAACCAACCAACGACATGCCGATCGACATGGTGGAAGCAGTCCTACAGAGGCTATTCACCATGGGACACGGACCCTCCCATTACGAGGGCCGCGAAGAAGTAGGAGACATCAGCTTCAGCGTCGTCATCGGCGAAGGCGATGTCGTCGATGCCGCCGGAAGAATGAACACCAAGAAGGCTGCAGGAGTCGATGGAAGACTCGAAGACTCCTGGACTGCTGGAAGCAGGAGCTGGAAGCAAGCTGGAACCAGACTGCTGGAAGACGGCCAGAGTAATACTGCTAAGGAAGCCGGGAAAGGATCCCAGTCTCCTTAACGCGTACCGGCCGATAAGCATACTCCCAGCCATGAGCAAGATCTGGGAAAAATGCTTTAAGAAGATCATCGAGAGATGCATCGGAACGGACCAGTTCCATCGGAGGCAGTATGGGTTCAGAAAGAAGAATTAGCTTAGCGAATACCGATAAGAACAGGAAGAAGCTGAAACGGGCACAACGAACGGCCCTGTGCATAACAACGACGGCATACCGTACCGTCTCCCACGCGGCACTTTGCGTGTTGACCGGGAATCTCCCGATCTACATAAAGATAAAGATGCTCGGAGAGACTTACGAGAGGAACAAGATCCATAAGACCAAGATCGGCGCGGATGACGGCAACGAGCTGAAGGGGGAACTGGAGGCGCAAGGAAATTAATACCGAGTGCGCTGCTATTTACCAAAAAGAAGATGGACATCGATCATCACACCATGCAGCTGTTAACCGGGCATTGGAGTGTGGCGGCACTCGACAAGCCAAATACCACTCCAAATGCTTCCTCCAATCTTCCCAGTTGTGTACTTCAGCTTTCAGCAGATTCCTTTGGTACTGCTTTCTTTCTGCTGTTTTTCCTAGATACTTTCTTAAACCTTTGACTTTTTCCTCATTACCTTTTATTTTGTATCTTTTGCATTCCTCTTCATGCTCCGATATCCAGTCTGTGGCTTTTCGAGTTCCTTCAAATTGTTCTATATTGAAGTTTATTTCCTCTATTTCCCTCTTATCTCATTTTCGGAGAGTCTCTAGAAGTTTTACCATGTCAATTTCCGTCTTTGTTTTTCTTGTGCGAGTTATTTCTGGTTCCTCTAAGACAATGTCTCGAATTGCGAAGCTTGAATCCGTATTGATATACAATGTTGCTGTCTCGTCATCTATTGTGAGTTTAATATTTCTACATTGGCCTACCTTGGTTAGACTGTTTGCGACCTTCTTCACTATTGGTAAACTGAATAATTATTGATGGTACTTTTCTTCTTGATATTCCGGGGGGAAAATACAGCATATTTCGTCTTCTGGTCTTCTGATAGATTCTATATCTTCTCTATCTTCTACTGTTTCGCGTTCTCGTTCATGACGACGCGTAGGTTAACTTTCAGCAACATGGCGTAGGGAAAGTCGATTTATAAGGTTCAATAATTGGATAATTCAGGGATCGATTCTAAAGTCTGAAAATCGAGTTTTTTTATTATGAAGTAATTAAAAATACAAAAATAAACAATTAATATGCGTCTATAACAATAAATAACGATAATTATCTACATGGGAAATAACAAGTCTTTGATACAATGTTTACCTGAAAATCGAGAATCGATTTTCAACGTCCTTAGCTACCAATATTTCTCCTTCAGTCTTTAAAATCTTAAATAACTATTCTGTAACCTTATCTGTCTCTAATGTAACTCTCTGTCCGTTCGTTTGGGAAGAACGTGTTTCTTCAAATGGCCGTCCGTAAAACAAAGGAAGATCGTTCTGTCCATGAAACACAGCCTGTCGTGCTACCCGTAAAACGAAAAGAATCCCTATCCTACCTGAACTCTAGGGAGTTTACATATATATGTATGTATATTTTGCGCAATTTTGCATTTTTAAATTTCCTCTAAATGCGCGAAAGTTCATAGTTCATGTACGTAGGAGGATGATGACGTTGTTCAGTTACAGATATGTTGAACATTTTATCGAAATTGGTTGATCAATGGAATCAAGTAACAGACATCGAAAGATCTTTGCTATTTTCTTCTTCTTTCGACTAATTGCAATTTCTTCGAAATCTTTTTACACTTGGTCTATTAAATTAATCCTTCCAAATTGTCAAAAAAGAAGAAAAATAATCATGTCATGTTACAGTGCTAATGAAATGAAATTTCAAAATGTTTCATGTAGCGCGTACAATATGGACATACAAGTTTCCTATTGAAAATGTCAAAATACTTATGAAAACTTTATATCACGTACGCTGTCCCGCTTATCGTGGCCAATTTAATTAATACGAAGCAAAGGATCGTAAGATCATCTTGAATCAGAAGACACACGGAAATTGGCAAGCGTAGACGGAAATTCGGGACGATAAGTCGAGACGAGAGCAAGGAAATTGAAGTAGAGCTGAGGCAGATACCAGTTGTGTGGAATAGAAAGGATTCCAAAATGGTAGATAATGATACGAGGAAAGCCGGGTTACTCAATTATCCCGATTAATCGACTGTAATGTCTTCGAGGATGTCGCTAATTAATTATCAAAGTCCACGAAAGCTTAACTCGACGAGGATAAACAAATGTTTCATATGGTCGACCAGAGATAATTAATTTTCCTTAATCACGTTCGTCGAGCCAGCAGAAATTGGTTGGTTGAGTCTAGCGGAAGACAACTTGGATCTCTTCGTCGCGCCGCAGGAAAATCTGTGATCTTCTCTCCACGTTTTTCTTTTTGTCCCTTTTATGTTCGATGGCGGATCAATATTTCCCAAGTGACGGATTACAGGCCAGGCGTACCAGGAACTGCTAGACGAAGGTACGAGCTGCTTGGAAGCTGCATTAGCTTGGTAGCTTGTGGAATAATCCGCTTGAAAAGGAGCTATTCCGCGTGGAAGCTCCGGACGCACAAAACGCTGAGGAAACGGCAACCCCCTTATGAATTATTCCATCCCTTTTCTTGTATTTGAGAATTAAAGCACCAGTCCGTAGCCTGGTAGCTCTTGACCATAAGTTGAGTTCTATCAAATGTTCCATATTCTTCGACCGATTACAATTTCGGACAGAAATAAACGAACAGATAGTGGAAATAGGTATCGCTGAAACATCGTTGAATTAGGCCGCAATGGTTAGCTGGAGTTTTCGAAATTATTGAGATTTTAGTGCCGAAGCACTTTTTGATCGACGCTTATTTTACATAATTTCATCAGTTTTGTCTATTTTTTGTTTTGTGGGATTAATCGATCTAATGAATAAGCGACTAGAAAATACGGCTTGTTTACACAAAAGAGTAGACGTGTAATTACAATAATTAGGTAAATAATCTATTGCACTGCAAGGATATATAATAAATAAAATTTAACACATTGTTGACCGGAAATTTTACTGAGAATTTATCTCATGTCATCGGTTATTATTTCGTAATTGGATGTGAAAGTAAAACAATATAAATAAACTTTAATAAATTTTATATATTTTTATTTCAACTTTTAATATTTCTTTTTCGTATGATAAACAGTGTAACAATCATCTGCGTGTAATGGTGCACAATTTGGCCATGAAAACACGAGTTAACTCGTGACCGGTCAAAGATGTGTTAAGTATGTACGACAATACCGTAATTCAATTAAACTTCATTAAGCGTACGTGTCTGACTTGAACGTATCTCATCTACTTCCGTTTCGACGAAAGCAAAGAGCTTCATATCGCAACAAACTGTTATATGAAACGAATTGAAAGTCTGATTTCGTTTGAAGGCAAAGGAACATTCTATCTGCTGTGTATGTATCGAGTTAACTTTAATGATCCAAAACCAGAGTTTCCGGGAGGAATCTCGTATCGTATGCAAATGTGACCACAGTTGTTACAAACGTGAACTAACAAGCGCATTGTAACGTTAAACTGGTTGCATAATGCAGGCAACTGATATCCGATACGAACATTAAGCAATAGGTGGTTTAATTTTCTAATAAACAATGTGGGAAATTTAAACAAATTGGTTTTGTGTTTCTGGCCAGCGAAATTGCTCTGACTGACTGAAATTTCGCATCGAAATCGCAGAATGGAGATGTTCATGTTTCTTCGAATGGTGGTCAGGTGTCTGATATTTGGATAGGTGCACGGAAGAAAAATAGCGTGAGATCTCGAGTATCGATCGAACGTGGAATTCATGACGACGACGTGGAAAGTCTTTGGAGAAGAATAAGAAACACATTGGCCATGATGGCACCAGAAAGATGGAAGTAGAAGTCTGGTGAAGAATCGGTCACGTCTAGGAGAAATGGCGCGCGTGAATTGACCGCGCAAAGTGCCCGTTAAAAATGAGAAACTGTGTCCCGATCCTCAAAACGAGCAACCAGACGCGAAGGCTAATTACCGTGGCACGAAGCGAATAAGATTAATATTGGGTCAACACTGAGGATAACTATGGAGTTTCAAAGAAAACAATTTCGCGAATTTACCTCGTCGAAAACAACTTATCGCGAATCTAGATTAAAATTACAATTACGAAAGGGCGAGAAAGACGAACATTTAATCGATATTAATTAGCGTAAGAAAATTAAACAAGTTGTGAAATTAATAATACGCCCTGAAACACCCGTAAAATCTAAATCGAATATTGAAATTAAATAAAAACAAATTTAATAGTAAAATTAATAAGATTTTTATCATAACATTTTATCTCTACATATTTTTACATACGTTTCAAAGGAAATAATAATTCAATACTTTCTATACGATTGCCCTGACTTTTGACCAACTTCTAAAGACCCGCCTTTCCTTTTGACATATTTTCGTGGAGTAATTAATCGTGAGACGAAGACCTCTGATCCTGCTCTCGATCGATAACCTTTCCACTAAGCAGAAGAATCAAGGTTCATCTCCGTGATATTTCATTCCCTCTGCTCTCTGCCTGGCGCGTCAGCTGCTTTCGTCGGTTTCCAACGGAACCGTATAATTTTTCTGTGGACCAGTCGCGCCATCCAAAAGAACGAGCATTACGTAGTAGAGGCTCATCGAGAAATTCTCTTCGTAGATAGGGGAGAAAGTCTTTTATCGTATGTTATACGAAACTTGTTGAGTAATTAATTAATGAGGTAATGAGATGTAATGAAACACTATTATCATGATTCGATAACTAATCGTATACTTCGAGCATGTTTATGAAGCGTATGCTTGCAATAAATATTTTCAAACTTCTACGTACATTTACAAATTCTTTTAACATTTCACCGATACAATCGGTGTAAATGTGTTTCATTGTGGTTTCAACGAAATTTCAAAATGTGTAGATTGTTTCCTGTCGTTGATAAAGATAATTCAAAATAATTGTACGTACGAAACATGCGTTTCTGGTGGTATCGTACCACGAAATGCAAATCGATCCTATATAGAGACGTATAAAGCACTATGCTAATTGCACTAAATCCTACACACGGTGCAAAGGACAGATCAGCAGCTGTGTCAAAGCGATATGGCTAAGAGATATTTGTTACATGATCGATAAATACCTCGTTAATGAGAAAATCAAATACGACGGTCAACTGGTCGCTTTTCATATCAATAATTGCCATTTCCAGAAGATCTAGTTAGTAACAGAAAATAATAGGACGAAAGCACTAAAACGGCGAAACGTCAATTCTAGTAACAAGAACGTGACAGGAAATTTCAATGACCAGTCGATCAAAATCGAGTTTGTCGTCTGAAACGCGTTCCCTCTTTGATATTTACCTTTATCCTTATCGGCGAGGATAAATGAAATTTCTTTTTTATCGAATCTTAAATACATTAGCGATACATTCTTTTTAATTACCACGAGCTTGTTTCCGAATTCAGTTACTCGAATGACAATCAATGGATTAAAGCTCTTTGCCGGTTGCCGACAACATTATAACGCAATTCCCTCGATAAAGTAGCTGTCATTCAGCCGCTTGTACCTCGTAGACGATGAATCGACAGAATTTAACGCCTTTGCCGAGACAGTAATGTAATTCGTTAGTTTAGTAACTCTATTCTTTCGCGGACGTGAAATTATTTACCTGAAATATGAAATTACTAATTGGGAAGAAGATAGATGTAGAAGGAAGGTTCTGTATTGACAAATTAAAGCACCCCTAAGATAAACCCAAGTAAAAGAGAGGGAGAGACAGACAGACAGGGAGATAAGTAAGAGAAATCTAACCCAAACCTAACTCTTATAAATGTTTCTTCTCCACCCATATTTAATTATTGTTTGAAACGCTTCAATTTTGTAAAATGAAATACTCGTAATAAATAATTCTTATCCTCCGGCATTTTTAATTTCTGTTTGATACATTTGAACGTATTTAAATAAAATATTCATTACGGTACATGACTCTTATATTTCAATATCTTTAATTTGTGTTCGATACATTTCAATTTCCTTATTTACACAATATTCATTATAATACATAATCCCGGTAAATGTTTTTGCGATTATATCGTAAAAGAAGTATATTTAATAAGATCGTGAAGTTGTAGATCTCATGATAACCGTGTTTACAGCAGCGTTAATTTTTATTCAACAACAAATAAAGATATAGGTCGTTCATTATTAAAACAGATTTTTTCTTTTCGTCTACGTATTTTTTCCTCGTTTTCCTGCTTCCGTCGGTAAACAGACGAATGTTCGACGATGTTATGAAAAAGTATGATATGCTCAGGGAAAATAAAACACACGCGCGTTATTTTGAAATGAATATCACGAACGTGTTAGTGCACGTCGGTGATTCCAGTAGTTGATATCAGCTGGATTTATTACCAGAAAATGACGTTGGAAATCTCGGCGTTGCAATGATTAAAAAGAATTGTCTCAACGAGATTTTTTCTGTCGAAAAATAAACCTTTGCCAATGGTTAGCTTTTCCCCGCTTTTGACTGTATACAGCCATCAACGAGAAAATCTCGAGGTAGTGCGAGTTAAGGGATGAACTGAAATTAAAAATTTTCAGTGGGATTGAAAATTTGATTAAATTGAAAACAAGGTAAAAAGTTTTCGCTATATCAGGGCTATCATACCGCGAATGGTAGTACAGACGTGCTGCAATTCCGTCTCTCCCTTCGTATACCTTTTTTTATTACTGATCTTTAGCATCGTTAGGCTATTTTTTATTGATTGAACTACTCTCTTTGGTGTTCCTGTTTCTTTATCAGTAAAACTTCAGTTTAGTGCTCTCATCCAGTCTTTTCTTCTACCTTTTTTTTCGTATTTTATTCGGTGATATTCTTGATCTATTCTTATTCTTCGAATTTCGTGTCAGTTTTGTTTTTTATTGCTTTGTTTGTTATTTTTTTTTTTTTTTTTTTTTTTGGTATTTTATTAGAACTTCTCTTAATGCCTTTAACATTTTTTTAGTCCCAGCATATTCCTTTTTCGACATTCTTCGTTTAGATTGCGAAACTATGTTTTAGCGTCAATTTCTTTTCTCCGGAGTGTCTCCCTTTTGCTTGATAGAATCTGCATCTCTGATAGCGAAAATCGTTCTACTTTCCAAAGAAGGTCCCGATAGTCTGTTTATTTTACCAATCTTGGATAGACACTGTCTGTGAAAGTAGGTGAAACTACTAAGAATCCCCCGGAAAGTTTCGCAGTGATCAAGTGGTCGACAATTTTGGTGAAAGTAACCACTAAATAACCAGGAAATGGACGTCGTTCACAGAAGGTGATTTGTCAAGGAAATAATTGCAAGTTTACACGGCAGCGTCTACAGAGAGACTGATTAGAGAGACAGATTATTCTCCGTCATCGATGTAGCTAGTGGACACTGTCCAAGAAAACAGTTGGAGCTGGAAGTGCACCCACGAGGCATTGAGCCATGGAAAGATTTTAGTGAGGATGAGCGGTAACTGAAGTTGCTGATCGATGGAGTGAACATTGCCCAGGGCAGAGATTCGAGTAAGGGTTAGTTATTACAAGTTACTAGAGAGAATAGCTTCGGACATTTTAGCTGATTTACAGAGAAAAATCTGACAGATTCGAAATTTGCATTCGATCCCAATAACAAAACTTGGATGAAACTCGAGGGTGCACTTTGTGGGCTTGAAGAACAGTCACATTTATAATTGCACATCCTTGTTAGTCGCGATAACTGGAGTTCAAGGGATGAAACCACCTTCCAGAATACGACACGAGAGGAGAACATTCTATTAACAAAACTTGAGTGCTACTTAATACGTTGGAAGTCAACATACAATTTTCTAAAGTGTACAAAGAATCATGGTCACAAATTTTATTCATAAATGAATTCGATGGTCCATTCCAAAAGTAAAATAATAATTTTTTATTAGAAAGAATAATGGAACAGTCCGTTCATCGTTCGACCCGCCTGTGTACATTTGAGAAGCAGAGTTTTCCATAAAAATGCGGCAATCGAGGGATGCGCGATCATAGCCAAATAGATTTGAAATTGATATGGAAACGGAAGGTTTCCGTTGCAAATCATGTTAGCTCAATACGTTTATCAGCTGATTGACAAATTCTGTGATCACTATCCGTAGAAATTTTCGCTCGTTCTAATAATCGTCGAAGATATAATTCTAATGTAGTATCGTGGGCAAAAGGCCCAAGATATCGGCCGAACCGTATACAAAGTGGCGAGAGCCGTGGCGCCGTCGAGTACATCAATGTGTCGTCTGTCCTTTCGAGTGGACAGTTTTGTGGAAAGAGCCTGCGTGACCCTGGCCACGGGGTTTCGGGACACGTGTTCGATGGGACGAGAAAAGACAAAGAGACGCTAAGGGTAGAGTTAGTTGAGACGCCAGCGAGAA
Source organism: Bombus affinis (assembly GCF_024516045.1). Lineage (NCBI taxonomy): Eukaryota > Metazoa > Arthropoda > Insecta > Hymenoptera > Apidae > Bombus > Bombus affinis. The sequence goes on along the minus strand of NC_066355.1, from coordinate 7,023,401 downwards.
CGAATGCAAAAGGCGTACAGTATGAGTTGAGAAGCGAGAGCGTGCGAGTGCAGATGCCGAAGACGAGAGTTGTAGAGTTGCTAGCGTTGTAGAGAGATCGAGTTGTTAGAGTTATAGAGTTGCGAGAGTGATTTGAGCGGAATAAGACTTTTGTGTTTTAGTTCAAGTTGAACATTTATCGTTCTCTGTCCAATTAATCTCTGTTATTTTCATTTATCTTAATAAATAGTATTAGGAGAATTTTACAAATCTAAATTATCCTAATCTTATCCTTTTTTTCCGATACTACACTAATTTGATTCCAATCTCGCGAATATTGCAATTTGGGAAGCTAATGAAAGGGGAAAGCCTATAAAAGCGTGTCGCGATATCGACGCGACAGGTGCTTGCCAATTTCAATGGTGTATTTGCTCGGTTTGGTTCTATATGTTCTCTCAATTTCGTTATGACATCGTGCAGAAATCAATTCCTAACGATCACCCTTTATATTCACGCGGAAATTTTAATCGCATCCAAATGTTTTTTGCGCTTTAGAACTAAATTAAGATTATCCACGAACCTTTAAGAACTTTTTCGACTTCTTCGGCAGTTCGCAACTTTCACGAATTACTTTCGTAGGACGCTGAACTTCAACATCAGCACGGCACTTGTTCCTTTCCGTTCGGTTCATTTGTACACGAACTAATGAACGGAAATTTCGATTTGAAAGTTCAAATTCTGTACCTAATTGAAAAAGTTATATTCTGGAGATTGTCACAAAGTGGATAAAGTTTCTCGTTAACTTCGTACCTCAAGATATCCGTCGTGATGAGTTTTCGCGTTACCAGAAGGAAGAATGCGAAGTGGAACACTTCTGTAGCTAAAGAGTTAGAGAAATGGTCGCAATAGATTTGTCAAACCCTGATTCTTCTCCTTAGATATAATCAAACCACAAAATCATAGAAAAATTATTGAATTCACGCCATTTATTTTTTTTAATTTTTTACTTGGGAAAGTACTTTGTTATCAAAGATGGCTATAACGTGTCTGAAAGGTATAAGCAAATTGCAGGTCGATTATCGCGAAGATATAGTCAGTTATTTATCTCGTTGATTGCATAACACAATTTTTAAAACATTTGACTGTAACAAGAGACGAAGACAATAGGATGATCAAACGTACAAATGAAATAAACTAATTTGACAGTATTTTTATGTTACTTGGATCGAACTATGCGTAGTATAATAATTTTATTCATAAACTTACATTCAGAAGAAATATATTTTAGTCTATCTCTGTTCACAATGCCTCGCATATGTTTGCTATGTTAAGAAAAAAGTTGTATTATCAAATGATGACACTATGCATTTAAGGATTAATAATTTATACCCAAAAGATTACCTCGTGTACTAAGTGGTTTCGCATGTTCTTCTACTTCCAGGAAGCGGTATTTACATTTTAGAAAACCCTTTAGCCACGCGAACTTTGCCTTAGAGTCCCGCTTTGTGAAGCTTCGCGCGAACATTCCATAAATTATAGACCAAAGAAAACAGCCTGCCTTGAAAAACTACGAAACCAGCGCCATTATGTTTCTATAGTGTATCGTGCATTTACTCGCCTCAAATAGCTTGAATGTATCGTAGTATTTTATCTACGAGCCTATTACCAACGTATTACGAACGTGTATTGAGAATATCTCTTTCATATCAGAAAATTTTCAGCTTTTACACACCAAGGAAACGATCCACCGATGCAATTTCTGTGACACAGGGACGATCGTTAGGGAGAAGTTAAACGATCCCATAGCTCATAAAAGAATATAACAGAGAATATGGTCGATAAATATACGTAAAGTGAATTTCGGATCGGATCTTCCCTGTAATGGTTACCTCTTAACAGTCCCCCATTTCCTTCGACGCGGCGATGTATCGTTCATCTTCTTCGTTAGGACGACGTCTCGCGACACTGTGCGTGGTTCTACAAATCATTATAATTCGACACAACATTTGCGAACTTGCGTGAATATTCCATTCAAAACGCTTTAAAGTTTAATCGAAGCTGAGACATTAATTAAAGTTACACAAGCTGTGGAATATCTCCGCATCGCAAACGTGGAAATAGTATGTTCATCTATCGATACTTAATGCTAGTTCATCCGTAAACACGACATCGACAATACATCAGGAACTTTTTTCTAAAAGAGCACGCTTCAAACTCACAAGTTCCGACTAGTAAATAATTAATGGAACCTAAACCATAGCTTGGACTTTCCGAATACCAATTTCTGGTTATCCCGAAATTAATGGGCCACCATTCGGTTTCCATTGCAATATCATCTGCAGTACAGAACGCTATGAATGTATTGGAACTTCTATATAGGTATTGGTTTCTACATACATATGTATATTATTGATTAAAATGTTCCCATACGCTGGTGCGTAAGAACACTCTTGAAGATATTTCATTTGTGGTTTATCTTAATATAGTTATTACCATTATACATACACGTTGCGTCGATACGATTATCTTATTTGAAATTATACATCTTTTTTCGTTAGAAATGTCTTCCCTTCATATTAAATATAAAAATATTTATTCCAACGCATTGTCCATTGTCTTGTTAAAACGAATAAAAACAGAAACGTAACAATTGTATGAGCAGGAATCAACGTCATTATTTAACTCGTAGAATATACTTGAAATTAATCGATATATTTTAATACCGTTGTTATCACTCGGATTAGCTCGTTCTAAGAAATAAGCTAGCTCGTTCTAAGGTATTTGTCCATTAGTTTCTGGAAAGTGTTCTAATGTTTGTACACAGAGAACCTCCAAAATAAGCACATCTCTCATATTCGACCAAAGTTTTTACTATTCTAAAACAGAATTACAGTGGAGTATGTTAGTATGAATATAATTGGTTTTAGAGCGTGATTCAGGTATTCGTTCCAGATCGGCTAAAAAACAAATTTATCATTCAATACACATAAGATTGAAATACTATCGAGTTAGTTTATTAATTTTTCTGTATCGTATATCCGTGTATAATATCAAACTGGGCAAATTTCCTATAACAGGTACAGAGAATCCAACACTCGTGAAAACGATAAATCAATATCGTAATATCAGCTGCTTTTATTGTGTATTGATTCTATACATGAAACCAGATTATCGCCTTTAAGAATAAAAGAATAAAATCGCGTTTTTCGCACGACTGGTCGAATTTGAACGTGAATGAATTTGCGTGGCCCATTAGAATAGATCGTTGAAACGTAGTTATACATACATCGTCCATTTTTCGGCCATACTTCATCGGCAATCGGTTTCAGTCCGTTGATCGTGGCACACCATAGAATATGTATATGACAGACGTATTTTTACAACGTTAAATCTGCGCATCGCAATCGCCATTTCGCTCGTCGCGAGTACGACCAGGATTGTCGTTATTAAAAAATTACATTTAGTCGCGTCCCGCTGCGTTATATTTACAACATGACACCTGTTACTCTCTGTCGCAACGAATTCACGGCATTTCAGTCCGAAGCAATTTCGAATAATCACTTTCAGCGACAAGGCGGATAATATTCGCATAACGTCATTAATATCAATTATTGCAAATACTACTGCAACTATGAATGCAATGACAATCCTTTTAATTCCGTGTGCGAGCTATAGTAGTAGGGCGATTTCTAAATGCCTGTCGATATTTGCCAAATTTTGTATATTTTACTTATGCAAAGAATAGTATAATGATAATAGTATAGTTTATAAAATTATGTATCGCTTGCATACCGGAACAAGATGATTTTACTAGTGCATTATCGGAGGGAGTTACATTTTTAATAATTATAATATTTCTAATAGTCTATGTGATTGGATTATGTCAAACTTGACACATTTCCGTGGCATTCTGTTTTCCGTAAATTTACTTCAACTGATAGAGTCTGACACAAGGTATACTCCTTCTATCACGATCATTTCTCTTTGCGATCGAGAAATTCCAAAACCGCAATTCAATTTCACCCTACCATATTCCGAATGTCGAGGGCATGGTACTGGTGCCATTAACGGGTCTGAAACTAGCAGATTGAATGTTTCGATCGCAAGTATGAGAGTTATTTTTCAATTGCTCTAAGAGAACGTAATACGATAGTTCTCCTTTCATCTGGGATTGTAGACGATTAAAAAAACACTTTGAGGACTACATCTTTAACACGATACTTGTAACAAGATGATGAGGAAAAGTGGGCGACATTTATAGTGTATCATTCAACAGGTCAAAATATTCATACACAAAAAGATTTACAGCTTATTTTTCAATTCATAAACAATTTAATTTTGCGGTAAAAATTTATGAATTACGGCTTTTTCTCTTTATTTTACTCCAACTTTACGTCCCTTGTTCCTGAGAAAATAAACGACGATAGAATTTCCATTGTTATATATTTAATTTCTATTTGACTCAAAATGAGAAACGCGAGATGTGAATAGAATGAAGAGAAAGTTTCATCAGCTGATTCATCGATCTATGCAGCTATCGGTGAATTTAAAATGATTTTCGAATAACTATCCTGGATAAATATTTATTTCGAAAATAATTCGTTAACCAACTATGTATATTAAAAAATAAGCCTCGAATAATATTTTTCTATATAAGCGTTTTTTCATTACCTTCACGTTTGACATGTAATATATAAAATCCTATAAATATCGTCCACAGCTTTAACACCCTGTATATCCTTTTATACCATGGCCAGGGTTGCTTTACGTTTCACTGACTGTTTGAAAACTAAGTTGGACTCTTTTAACGCATGGCACGAAACTCGTCACACGTTGTATTCGCTTCAAACTCGTTCACGAAGTTCAGGCGTAAATCTAGTCTGATTCATGGGACATAGAACATCGCGCTGAAGCTGCAGAGATCTTCGTAAAATTCGACAAACAGGGAATCGAAAGGAATATATTACCAGTCACGAAATCACGAAAGCGTGATGAAATCGTTGGAAATGTTTGTGAAATAACGAGGTTTCAGCGCTTCTGCGACGTGGATAAATTAAACTCAGATGGTGCAATTTCTTTCGAACGCAGTCGATTTCGTTCCATTTCTCTTATTTATCAACTCCGTGAAATATCACTTCGACACCACTTTTAGTTTAACTTCGCCGGTAACGAAGCAAGACAATACGTAGTTTCACAGACGGGAGAATCGTTATGGGGAGCCATAAAGTTTCGAAGAATACGATCGTGCAAGATACGCGACTCAGCTCGTGAAATTTACACATACGTTCATCGATGGTATCGTTACTACGTATAAAACACTGTTTCCTAAGAAGATAAGAAATTCCTTTGGAAATCAAACGATGTAGAACGAGATTTCATTAATTCGTGTGTATCTGCGTTTTACTTCATTAGAAGAGCTAGAACTCCTTTTCAAGTATCGTTAAAGCGATATCGTTAGTATTCGATTAGTATCAGGACATCTATTACACATTCGATTCACGTGGAAATTAAACTGACCAACTCTATCAACTTTCATTGTTCGACTTCTGAAAAATTTGTTCGATAACAGTCGTCTATATTGGTACGAAACTGAAAAAACTTTTAGAAATTGGAATTACGTATTCAGCTTGCCTTCAGAATTATTTGTTCTTTTGAATGCTGCTACTTTACATTATAAACCCTTACATTATGATAGTCAATCTGGAATTATCTTTCCAGCTGTAAATTTTTATATTGAACCATTCGTTCATTTCACCATTAGGTAGTTGAGGACTGCTGCTATACATGTCAACAATAGTAACCTTTTTCCATGGAAAATTGACTTTCTAAACAATTTGTATCTTCTATTATAGTAGCTTCTATTCTAATTACTTTTGTATTGATTTCTCGTCAGAATATGAAGTTTCGAAATAGCATCGACGAGCATTTTCGAGTCGAACAGTTCTCAACAGCGTCACGCAGGCTGATTCTTTACCACACTTGTCTCAACAAAATTTTTTACATAAAAACTCTGTTCTTTACTAGATGTTTATAATATCTGACAAAAAATCTTATTTTTTTTAATTTAGGAAAAGGGACTAGACAAAAACAATAAATAATTATAATATTTGAACGGAACCAGGAAGTAGGGAAAATACTAAGGGATATTTGGTAAACAGACTTTTATTCACATCGAATTCCCTGATATTAAGTTTCTGGAAAACTGCATATTATATATATTTTTAAAATGTTTGTCCCGAATCCTCATTCAAACGCCGCACTGTAGAACCTGAGAAAGTGGCCTGCAAACGTGCAAACGTAGCCCGCAAGCGTGCGAACGCGGCCAGCAAATTCTGATTTTTGTCCTAAATCCTCATCTAAATGCCGTACCGTGCAGCGTTCGAAGTTCTCGCTGTCGTTGAGTTTATATCAATTTAAAATGGTAGAAAGGTCATATAGCAAAGCGATCGATCTGATTAGTTTTTATTGTGCCGCGATTCGTTATCGAGCATCCAGATATGGACGCGTGGGTTTTGCATGGGACAAAAGGAACGGCGTATCGGAAAATGAAAAATCACACTATAGCGCAAGGCTTATTCCTTTCCATTTCCAACTAAAATATTTTGAATGATAAATATAAAAGAGACTTATTTATTTATACAACGTTTGAAAATGAAAATAAAATACATAACGCATAGACGTGGATTTATTCTTTTACAGATGGCCATGAATTCGAATGTGACGAATTTGGTCCAGGAGAGTGTTTTCGTTCCATACATGCATCGCCCAGAAACGTACATTGTATCAGGATTATTCTTAATAATCCTGATAGTGGGTGTATTTGGAAATGGAATGATGATGATTACGTTGGGTGCGGATTCCACTGCAAGAAATACATCCACTGTCTACATGTTTTCGTTGGCTCTGGGCGATATTTTGGTAAGAAAGGACAATATGTGCATATATTATCTCTAATGTATCATTTAAGACCGACGTTAAAAAAAAGGATCTCTGACGTCGAATAAAATGGAAAAAGATTTCGTGCACGTTTGAGAAACGTTCAGATGGACAAGACGTGTCGAAAGTTTCCTCTCGTAAAATATAAAATGTATTCAAAATTTCATAGCATAAATTTTGTAAAAACATATTTCTATATGAATAATTAACTGGATAGAATTAAACTAATCTACTATTATTCTTGCAAGCTACAATCAAAAGATTCATCAGCTTATTAACACGGAAGGGATAAATATTTAATTGTACTTCTTGTGGTTATGATTCATACATCTTGAAAAAGCCATCTGCTACCCATTGTATTCCGCGTCTAAATATATATAATAAATCAAAATGAATGTCCAATAAGTTGGAAATAAATTGCGACAAAGCTGGAATGGTAAAAACTAACAAGCCATGAATATTCCGAATATAGATGAGAAAAATCTTTCCTTCCTTCGTCGGGATCCTTTTTTTTACATTTCGATTTCCCGTCAATCGGAAAATGTTGCTAGGACCCCATGTCATTTGTATCCCGGCAATATATCGAATTTATTCAGACTGTCGGATCGCGCGTATAAATCTGTCGCGAGCGAGTTCAGAACATCCGGTACTTTCTCCGTCATCGATTTCGCGTAGAATGTAATTAGGTACGATAACGCACGAAAGCATCTGAGGGCCCATCGTAGAAAATTTGTCTGGATATATATTATGACAGTTTTATTGTCATTGTCGACTGTCGTGGTTATATTGATAAAATGTATTATATCGTACAAATACGCAGACATTACTCTTTATTATCACATATAATATAGAAGAATTTAAGTCTCCTAGAAATGTATAATTATTCTTGTATAATACAATATATTTTTATATGATATAGCGATTTCTGTGAATTGTATGCTTGAAATAAATATCTTGTAACTTCTATACATGTTCTTTAGTTTGTTACATATATTATCAATATGATCATAATAGTCTAGTAACGAAATTTCAAAATTTTTTCTATCACACACGTAATACGTTCATAAAAATCTCTAGAAATATTCAAATATTTTCATAAATAATTTCTAAAAGAAGCACATGCTATATGAGACCTTGAATCAGACGTTAAAATTCCGTTGTTCTGGACACGTAATCGTGGACCAATAGCGAGTTCGATTATAAACGCGCTTATTTTCGTGGATATCGAGCTTACTTTATGATATATGTAGCTATACATCTTGATCCATGGACAATTTATAGCCGGACGGAGAATAATCAAAGATTAATGCGATCCATACGATATCATCTGTGAAAATCATAAATAAATATTTTCTCGATTATAGTGTTCGAACGATCATGCTTAAACAAAAAGAAAATGTGTATTTCACGATTAACACTGAGAAAAAAGTGCAACAGCATAATTGAGTGTTCGATCATACGACGAAATTTCTACATCCCGCATGAAATTGCAGAAAATTCGCTTAATCTACATTTTTTATTATAATATTCAATACAAAACGTTCCTGTTAATATCCCCCTTTTATCTCGAAATTCATCAGAGACGTCCGTATTTCAGACGAAATTTAGCGAGTTAATGAGGGAATCTTTTTTTCGCAAATTGAGTGAACGTTACACAGTATGTTAAAAGGACGTGGGATGTGAATTCATCACGAATATTTTTAATAGATTTTTCTGTATCATAATCGCGGATTATTTTTATTTTAATTTTCTCGATAACAATGAATCCTGATAAATGTTTTCCTAATAATTTTACTATATGCTCGATGCCGTACAAATATAATATCAAGTATTGTTTATTTTATCGCTCTCACCTATCGAAATGTCGAAGGCGTCGTTTTCAACGAAACAGATTTTCAAACGTTTCCCATATATTCGTAGAATTCAATCAAATTTCGCAAAATTACAGAAAAATATTCAAATAAAATTTCGATAAAGGGTTTTCAACGAAACAGATTTTAAAACGTTTCCCATATATTCGTAGAATTCAATTAAATTTCGCAAAAGTACAGAAAAATATTCGAATAAAATTTCGATAAAGGGTAGATTGAATAACACGAGTACAATTGACCGTGGAAATACAATACAATAAAATACACGTGTATATTTTTAATTTTAATTTTCGTTTATTTCAGGTGATCCTAACGAGTGTACCACTCACGTCTGTTATATTCACATTCGATTCATGGCCGTGGGGACAGACAGTTTGCAAATTATCGGAGTGCGTCAAGGATATTTCAGTCGGTGTCTCAGTTTTCACTCTGACCGCGTTATCAGCCGAGAGGTAAGTTGTCAAACCCAGTTACGGTTGAGGAAATTGTTGTCTCAGGGATAGGCTGGTCGTCCTAACTTTAGTGAAGTTCCGCCCCATTAATGGACCAATCGACTCTTTAATCAGTAATCGAAATGAAATCTCAAACGTCCAATTTCCTTTTCGCTATTAATCGTTATTAATTAATTTCGTTATTAATTAAGAAAATCAATTAATTTACATTAATAAGAAAGTTCAACGTTAAAATAAAGTATAACTGAAGAATTCATTTAATCAGACATCATTTAATCTTAACCCTGCAATACTGCATTTATAAACAATCCAATTAACGCTATATTGAAAATTACATATCATTTTATTAACACAACGCTTATTTCCAACAAACGATACGTTGCTAAATAATTTTGATTTCTTCCATGTCAAATAATTATCAGGATCTATCTGCATATTTGAATTAGTATCGTTAGTGACGTTTAATAAAACAGAAGGCGTTAAACACCCTTGTCCAATAGTAATAAATTTAGTAATAAAGCAAATAAAATAAAATAATAAATAAATTGTAAAACAGAAATCTATATATAATCTAAGATTTCTATCTTGCCAACATATTAATATTACAGTTGGTACATTTGTTGCACGAGACAGCTCGGAACGTATAAATAACAACCATTTCTCAACAGTAATAAATACACGCACAACAGCCATCTGTAAATGAAACATTTAAGTGGGGTATAAATTACTCCGTTCTATAGTATTTCAGGGTTAAGGTTTCAATAAAAATTGATTTACAAATAAAAGAAAGATATGCTCGTGTTGCATCGTAGGTACTACGCGGTTGTAAATCCTCTTCGGCGCCATGTAGCCGGGATGAAAGCAGTACCATTGGCGCTACTAATAGCTTGCCTTATTTGGGTGCTGGCGATTGTTTTGTCGATGCCTGCTGCTCTCTTCTCTGACGTGATGGACATCGACATAACAACTAACTCCAGCATCCACATCTGTAACCCTTTCCCCGTGGAATTGGGTGAGTATCTCACACGCTGAAATATTGGACATTTCTCCGTGTTTTCATTTCACACCCACGAAGTCGTATTAATTTATTTCTCGTTCTGAAACGCAGGGGCAAGCTATAGGAGAGGGGTGGTGCTGTTCAAGTTCCTGGCTTATTACATCATTCCTCTACTCATCATATCAGTATTTTATTTTCAAATTGTTCGACATCTTCAACTATCCACCAGAAATATGCCCTGCGAATTATCTCCAATGCAGCGGCTGGAGCAAATTCGATCACGCAGAAAGGTAGAGTGAATCGATATTATTATGAAATTATACAATTTTCAAGTAAATCTAATTTTGACACAAAAGTTCTATATTTGGTATACAAATATTTGGTATACAGGTATACCAGTGAAAAGGTGTAGAACAGAGAAATTGAAATTGCTACCTGTATGATATTTTTATGAAATTACACTGCTTATATATGCAGTCAACTTGCAAATAAATTTAAATTCTAATAAATTGTTACTTAGACTGTGATGTAAATTTTACTGCACTCCTTTTGCATTCGTTCTCGCTGGCGTCTCAACTAACACTACCCTTAGCGTCTCTTTGTCTTTTCTCGTCCCATCGAACACGTGTCCCGAAACCCCGTGGCCAGGGTCACGCAGGCTCTTTCCACAAAACTATCCACTTGAAAGGCGCCACGGTTCTCGCCACTTTGTACACGGTTCAGCCGATATCTTAGGCCTTTTGCCCACGATACTACAATATTTTTAAACGGACATATCGTAAAACTTGCTGACAAGCGCTAGTTGTCATGTCAAATCTTTGTCTGTTCTACACGTAAGATGATGGAAAAGAGAGAGGAAGAGAAAATCTTCTGTATATTCTAGAATTTAAGAAGTAATACTGTAATGCCTAATCTACATTTAACTGTTTATCTCAGATTTTTTATTGTCTTACTAAAAAATATTCTAATCTAGGTTTCTAATAATTAAATTTTAACTAATTAGACCAAGTACCAAGTTAGTTGTCCCAGTTTAATACGTATCTTTCGTTCTCTGTGATCAACAGGTTGGAAAAATGGTGATCTCCATCGTCCTAATCTTCTTCATCTGCTTCCTGCCGTATCACATCTTTATGATTTGGTTTCACTTTTTCGCATCAACGCTGAATGACTACAATAAATATTGGCATATCTTCAGGATTATTGGTTTTGTCATGACCTTCATCAACAGCTGCGTCAATCCTTTGGTTCTATATTTTGCCAGCACAACATTTCGCGTGAGGTGAGTATGACAAGATAAGCGACCTATCAAATGTCAGCTATTAAACCTAAAACATAGTAAAACGAAATAACAAGTCGAAGCACACATTCTCCTTAAAATACTATATATAGAATGGAAATGTTTATGCAAATTTATGTTCTTACGAACACGATTAGAAAAATGGAACCTAAACAGAATTTTGTTCCACTCCCCTTCTATCTTTTTCCATGTTATTTAAATATTTTGAAATGCATAAATATCAGCATTCTAATTATTATATTACATTCTGTACTACATGTTGCATGAAATGATAACATATCCATACTCATTTCACTACCTCTACATCATAACTGACCAAAGAAACAACAAAGCAGTATAAACGAGTACACGTCTGTAAACAAACAGGTTTGTAAACCGAAAACTCAAAAAAGCAAACAAACAATTGAAAAACAAACAGAAAGCTTTTCATATCTGAATATAAAGTTTCGTACTGATCGATGAACAACGTTTTGCTTACAGATTCAACAGATATCTTTGTTGTTTTCTGAAGAAGAGGAAGTCAAGCGTCTGTCAAGCAGGAACGAGCAGCGATGGTAATCGACGAATGAAATTTTCACAAAGGAAACGAATGGTTAGGCGAAGGAAATTCAAGGAAACCAGCTTCAGCTCGACGTCCCGGAGAAACACACAGGAACTGAACGCGACCGTTCCTCGCGAGTTAAAAAGTACCGAAGACACAAGACCGACCTAAGACTCTAGATCGTAATTCATTTTTTAAAACAATCCCTAGATGTCAACACAGCGAATATTTTGTTAAAAATCAAGAACCATTCCCAAGTAGAGTAGATCTATGTTGAATGTTTCAATTATGTTTAATGATCAATTATGATTGAATTACTAGAGATAATGAATACATGTGTCAAATTCTTCATTGTAACTATAAATATTTGTAAATCTATATGTGCAATCGTGATAATTTTTTTTTTTGATGTAAAGTATACCTTCAGCTTTTAACTTAAGAATTTTCAACATCATTAATTGTCTTCGATGTAAAATAATAGTGTAATATATAGTGTAATATATATATATATATATATATATATATAGTGTAATATATAATATAATATAATATATAGTGTAATATATAGTGTAATATATATAATAATAGTGTAATAATAGTGTAATATAATTAGTTATCACAGTTCTGTATCAAGAAGGACCGGTTCTGGTCCTTGGACGGATTGTATCGGGGCAAATTGAACAACGCATGTAAGAGAAGAGAGGATCCCGACGTTACTGAATCGCGTGGTGAAATTTAATTAGAGACGGCGTTAGAAGGGACTGTGTGCATTAATTGTGTTCTGTCTGACGACCTTGCCCCCTTCGCTTGTTAATCGAGAATTTCTGTTTGACGTGTACCCTTGTTAACAGGATTTAGCCTCGCACGTCTATTGGCCGTCGCGTTTCCGTAAGTTATAGATGTTCTCGTCGTTCAGATAACGTCTGGACGTCTTCTCGATACCCCTATTATAACTGTAATTAGGCCACGCAAGGACGGAATCGTTTCCAAGTGAATCGATGCAAGGTTGGAATATATAAATGCCCGGACATAACTTGTAGCCAACTGACTTGTACCATAATCTTTCTGTGTTTCTGTGAATAAAAATTGGACTCGGGTTTGTTATTCCCACTAGACGTACCGTGCTGTGTGTTAAGTTGGCTTTCTGGATCGTTCGAAAAAATGACCGAGCATTGCGCGGACTGTGCCAAATATCGCCTAATGCTTAGCTATTCGAGTTACTATATTCACTGGGAAATATACTAGTTACTAGTCTCACTGGGAAAAGGAAATTGTTTTATTATTATTTAATTAATTGTTTTCTATGTTTCTCTTCGATTCTCTTTAGTAGCCAACTTAAAACAGTATTTGTTCATTATTCGATAGAAGTTCATAATAACAAAACTACAAAACTTTCTGAACAACCTACTAGTAATTGGGTATGATTAAATCATGTTAACATGTAGAGTGTTGACAGTGTCCGTGAATTTGAAAAATTTATTACAACGCTCGTGTAGTAGTGACCTTACGAAGAAAATAAACGTTCCTGTCGTTTCGAGAGCTCGTGTTTTACTCGGAACAGGTGAAGGCTGGTTTTGGAAGGCAAAAATAGGAAGAACTCGAGAAAAATTTCTGTGCAACGTGCAAAATGGAAATGAAATGATGCTGTGATCGATAACGATGCGTAATCCTGAAAGAAGCACGGTAAGCCACGTGTTGGAACTTTACGTGGAAATTATCGAGAAAGGTATTTTTCTAAGAAATTTCAAATATCTCCTTTCCGCGTTGACTGCAAGTAAGATACGAATACCAGACATGCACTAGCAGCAAAAAGTGTGCAATCAATATGTGTTTCATAAAAATAAAGAATTTTCTAAATAATTCAGCTTAGAATTGAGGTCAGGTTGTATCAAGTATCCTAATACTTATGAACAGATGTATACGTAATACGAAAGACTTAAAAATCTGATGCAGATGCCAACGACCAATTACCATAACATTAACAAACCAAAACCCTGTCCAGTTAACACAGCACTTCCACGTCCTTTCAACCTAACTTCCACGAATAAACCATTCTTTATTCCATTGTACAGTTTTGTTTCCATTTTGCGTAAGAATCGATAGTAACCAGTGGGGCAAGATTTATTAGAGTCTTATCCCCGCAATCTTCGGTGAAACGGGTAACAAACAGCAATTCTATGGCCGCTGTTCCGGGATGTCCGTAACGTATTCGCTGTGAGTTTCGAGTAAGGGGCGCGTGCCAACCGCTTTTATCGGGCACAGGGCACGCGTCGAACAAACAGGGGTTCCCGATACAATGGTTCGCATCTGCAGGGGTGGCCCAGTGCAAGGGGCACATTTCTAGGTGTTTTGAAAGGGGAGCGGAGAGAGGGTGAAGCCATGGCAAACCGTCACCCTCGCAGCAGTCTCTACTGCAACAAGGGACTGCTACGATTTGGACGTGGTTAGTCGATGCCCATCGACGCCAGTCAACGGTCTTCCTACATTCTTAACTACCGTACTCTGGAAAGAGGAAAGAATCGTCTTTCGGGGGAAGGAGAAGAATCTGGATGGACGAAAGAACCATTAACGCGAAGGGGAAATATCTCTGATCCAGGGAGGAAGAGGAAAGCTACAGAAGCTTAAGACCGAGATCAGGAATTTATTTTTGACTACCGTTAATTCTCTGCCACAAAGAAAGTGTTATCGCGTGAAGTCGTTCGTAAAAGGTCGTTAGCGGATCGATGGTGAAGTTGTTTCGTGGTTTTGTTGTGTCTCAGTAAGAATGAAAAGATATTCGTCGGTAAGTGGTTCGAGAAAAAGGATTTTTGTGTACACGTTTAATTTTTAATTGTGTTCTATTCGTACGATACAGGCTCCGTGCTTGGCAGATGGAAACAACGACAGCAAGAAGGCCAAACCGATGAAGGTAAATTCCATGAGTGCGGCGCGAATGTCGATTATGAGAGAATTATCGATTCTGCAAATTGTAAGATATAAACTAAGTACTTAAGAGCGTGTATACTCATGTGGTGTTTATACAGGAGCCGAATGCCAGAGAGTATCTGCAGTTGGCGCTGGCCAGAATCTTGGAACTGCAACGAGAGATCAAAGAGGGAACGTACACAACGGACTATACCAGCGATCTCGGTAACATTAATTTATAAATTTATTATTCGATTTTTCCAGCATCTTCTCTGGTCTCTTTATGAGGCCTCTTTGCCATGATCATTAATTTCCTATGCTCCTCAGAAATTTGAAACGTCTCCGGAACCCAAGTATCTCGTATCTGTTTTTTGAAAACTGTCTTGATATTCTATTTAGCTTCCTTGCAAGCTAATTTATAACGTAAAGCATTAGATTTATAATGATTCAATCCATTTTCTCTCATGTATTGAAAAACATCGTAAAAAGAATTTTATTCTTTGAAGAAGTTTCCGATCATTTTTCGCTGCATGTTATAAAAGTGATATTCAGAAGAATTTTCATATTAAGTACAAGTGAAAGAAAATAATGTAGTATCGTGGGCAAAAGGCCTAAGATATCGGCCGAACCGTATACAAAGTGGCGAGAGCCGCGGCGCCGTCGAGTACATCAATGTGTCGACGGTCCTTTCAAGTGGATAGTTTTGTGGAAAGAGCCTGCGTGACTCTGGCCACGGGGGTTTCGGAACACGTGTTCGATGGGACGAGAAAAGACAAAGAGACGCGAGAGTGATTTGAGTGGAATAAGACTTTTGTGTTTTAGTTCAAGTTGAACATTTATCGTTCTCTGTCCAATTAATCTCTGTTATTTTTATTTATCTTAAATAAATAGTATTAGGAGAATTTTACAAATCTAAATTATCCTAATCCTGTCCTTTTTTCCGATACTACAATAATGAAACAAACAAATATCTTGTGATGTAGTTATGATATTAGCAAACAATTTTTTAAATATTGTTTTTGTAATGTAAAGAAGGCAGAACCGTACAAAGTATAGAATCAAAACATAATGGACGTAGAAATCGATATTTTTACTGATTTTGATTTTTTGTTACTATCATAGAAAATAATAATTCTTTAAAATTGGTTTACAAACCGGAATCGATATGTAACAGTTTTCGTGCCTCAGAGATTCAAGACAGAATGCTGAGAAGCTTGGACCTCCATTTGGCGAGTAAACAAAGAGATTATACTGCCAAATTGATGAGGTCGGGCATTTAAAATGGATACTGACGGGATTTTATTGAATCTCGTCGTTTCACATTGAAACAATGGTGAAACTTTATGAAATATTTGTACTTTTGCTGATTTTTTAAGATTTGTGGTTAAGACTTTGTCTAAGCTTCCATCAGGGTCTTGAATAGTAAACTGCGAATATTTATTCAAATTCATATTTTTATGGATACTGCTGAAGGAATGCAACCTAAGCAGAAACTTGCTTTACTAAATATTCTAACGACTACTCTATTTTGCGTACTTTATATATTTTTGCATATTACGTACGTTCATAAGTTTCTCACAAATGCATGTTCGCAGTTTACTTGATAATCACTTTTTATCTAGTCAAACTTATTCAAAGCTGTACCTGTTTCTATTGAATCATTCTAGTCATATACACGAGTCATTGAATGTTAATTGCGGAAGTTATGTTAGGCCTACACGGCCTAGAGTCTCCTACCGCTCTCACAGTATCCAGAAGTCCGACAGCTCCTACAGCTCTCAAGAGCCTAGAGCTCCTATAGCTCTTCTTCTCTCATCTAAGAATAATCCTTCTTTTCGTTATCTGTATCTTAATCAACGGCGTTACTACTTTGTGTGATTGTATAAAGTGTTGGAAATATACATTATTATAACTCTGTGACTCCCAGTGTTATACCGCAACAACTACCCCGATTGTCCTAACCGAAATACGGGGATCGAACTATTCGTGGTGTTGATTATTCTAATCGTAACGGGAATTTACGATTCCCGTTGACGCGTATTCTAACGACCGCGTCTCCCCGCGATAGCTCGAAAATACAATATACAATTAAGAAACAAACAAACAAAGGAGTTTAAAAGGTATTAATACGACTTAACATTTAGAACGCTGTATAATTTTTTATGTCGATTCCCGCATAGCAAAAGAGAAAAGAAAGAACGCCAGAATGTTCAGCAATGAATGGACTAGATAACTTATGCCATTTGTATACTTGTATAGAAAATTAATTTGCCCCCTGCCATACTTAGTTCATCTCAGAATAAATTAGTTCCGTAAGGCTTATTTATTTTTTATTCTATTCACATTTTGCGAATCCTCGAGCTTGTTCTGGATAAATGGATTGCTCGGAGATTTCCACGTGATGCCTAATAAAATATTATGCATATTTATGCGGTCCACGAGATAGAATATAACTCTAAGTGAAACGTAACAGTATATCGACAGAAGAAGGCACCATTCGATATCGATTTTTTTTCTTTCTTAATCGCCTCTGTTGATTATTTCTCGCGCTTTCCTTCGTAGAGAAAAATACTTTGCTCGAATGTTTGACATTTCTTAATGAGACCGTAGCACAGTATACCGCTAATTTTGTGCCTAGAAATATACATCTATCGTTCGAACACTCATACACACTCGAAAAATACAATATTCGTTATTTCCTTGTTAACAATGATATCAGGTCCGTTTTATAGTCAAACTTTATATAACGCTACGATATAGTATCTTTCAATTGTACTTTACAGTAATAAAAATCCTAATATCGTCCAAATCTCGAGGCTTACAATCGTTGTGCTAGGAACTAGGCAAACGAAAATACATAAATCTAAAATTCTATCACCTATAAATAGTACAATACTAAAAAAACTGTCTTTCGTGTGTTCGTTGTATATATTATATCAATATTTTGAAATAGAATTTAATACGAAAGACATGTTTCGCATTCTTACAATTTAAAAGATTGCCTGTCTTTCTGAATTTTACGATGTACAATTAAAATATTTCTTGCGATAGTCATCTGCGACATATTAGACTTAATGTAACATTTGACTTGTATATGATTATTAAAATTAAACTGCTTAAACATAACGTATAGAGGGCTCCAGCAGTAGGATACTAAATTATTGCCAATGGGAACAGAATCAACGAGGAAAAACATGACAATCGGAGTACATCCCGCGAAGGTAACGGAACTCGACGATAAACAAGTCAAAGTTGAAACGACCTAAGTTTCTCGGGATTCATGAGAAAATGAAAATTTCAGAAATAAATATCCAGTCTCGATAACGATTATTTGATTTTACGTGTCGTTTCTTTCACGCGATCTATCCAATCTATTTATCTAGAATTGACTCCGATATCATCATCTTCCGTCTCATCGAATCTGTATTTCTTAAAGATACCTTAAAGCGATCTACTTATACATATATATGTACTAATAATATATTCAATCCATACTTGCATGATATTTCAAATCTTCATCCCCTGCCTGAATTCAAAAGCAAAAATATTCCAAGAAGACATCACTGCTGAAAGCTCCAGGGCTTACAAACAAACAGACATCGAATTTTCGACATGATCCTGGATCTCCGAGCGGTTTCTCAGTGTTGTTGTACGAGAATGGGTCCGCTGCCAAGATTTCGCCAAGGATCCGGTATGTCGAAATGTGCTGGGACTGTGAGCAGAGCATCGTCCGCGGTTCTGTCCGCGCTACAATTATTCGGCTTCACGCGAGTCGTGTTTATGCACTCGATGGGTAACTTGCAGAAGTCCACCTTGTAATTGCAACCCTGGCTGCTGACTCGGATGATGGTATGCAGTGGCACCTCAGCGTAAGGCACCTCTCCCGGTTTTTTATCTGTGAAAACGCCAATGATGCAGCGCAGAATAGCTTGATGAGACACGACCAAGATGTTGTTGGATCTCTGTAATTCAGCAATAACCGGTTCCACGCGGTGCATGGCGTCGATGTAGCTTTCTCCCCATGGATAACGATAGCGCAGCTTATCTTGATCGCGCCATGCAAATTCCTACGCAAAAGCATTGATTTAGAGATGTAGAAGGTATATACGCTATCTATGTACTATATACTAAAGTATATAGACTTTTGCCTAAGTCATAGAATGGTTCGTACATCGAGGTCCCCAAAGCATTAAAACCTAGCTTATGCAAAGTCAGGGAACAATGGCTAATTTTAAACATAAACTTTAATAAAGTAGACCTGCGATATAATATTCAAATCATGGTATGATTTAAGTTTCGTTATAGTACACGGTTAATAAGTACACATCAACTTCGTATTGTAATTATAAATTTTTTATTATTACCATCGTTACTATAATGGTATGACGAAATTAATGCAGTATAAAATATATAAGAATAGTTTTATTTATACATGAAATATAAATAGGTCCCGGGACGTAATAACATAGAACAATTATTTAGCATTTCACAAAGGAACAATATGAAATAATGTTTTTTTTTTCCACCATGTTATATAGTCCCCATCTGGTATACGTATATGCGTATGTAGAGAATATATCTATTTGTAGTATTTTATAAGGTTGTAAAAATTAGGAAGAGCACAATGTAATATATTACAAAATAGAAATTAAAATTTGTTCAAAGCGCCGCAAATGTTGATTTACGTAACAAGTCTATTTAGCGTATGTAATAAATCCTCTTAACGACCGTGTTGAAAACAAAAACGGGAAAAATGAAAAACTAACGAATTAATGATCAGACACGTGACTTGTACACATAATACAACCACAAAATAGGAAGTAAAAAAGGAAAAAAAAAGAAGAGACACAGATAATTGTTGGTCGAATGGAAATAATACTACGAAACCGCTTATTTAAGATGACTAATATGATTTAATGAACAGGTTTCGTTTTTAAGTGTAGCAATTGGCAGTAAACAAAACAGAATTCCCAACCTTTAGTGGAATCGCCGTTCCAGTTGAGTCTGCGCGAAAGGCATTGTGCCACTTGGCTTTTTCCACGACCTGGTAAACCGCACATCGCGATTACAACCCCTGAGAATTTTCGGGGAGACTTCATTATCCCCGACGTCCTTATTGTGATTTTATCCTTGGGTTCTGAAAGCAACAGAATCTATGATACTCGTGTAATTAATTGCATTTTCACTTGCTTGATGAGTAGACGTATGGCCATTGATAAATATCAAGGAGACAAAGGATTGTGCAACAAAGACGCGAGTATGAATGTACAGATCGTGAACAAATTTACCAACGCCAATACGCGATTACGATAGAAGTCAGATATTTTCTAAGGCATTTCATTGTAGCATCCGGTTATTTTTATGTGTATAATAATATAATAATAACGACCAATTTTAAAAGATGCACCCAAACGACTATGATAGATCTGACCCGGTGCCAAGCTAGTTTGTTAAGCCAGCCAACAGTCGAATGATCGTTAACAATGTGAACGTATGTGACGTAATTCGATAGAAAATCGAACAATGTGATCGTATAATAGTAAGAATGAAATTAGTGAGAAAATTATCGTTTCCCTCCGACGCATCTTCGATTCACAAAAGAACTCTTTCTCGCGCGCTATGAACAAGATGTTTTAAATTTTTATTTTGTTTTCGTCGAATGAAATATTTAGGTTTCTACGAAACAATGAACGTAAAAGTGAAAATAAAAGATATACGCGAGCATTATATTGCGTGCAACATTTGCATGAGCATTCTGCTTTTTACCCGTACATTTAGATTAAAATCGTTTTCACTATTGATCGATGGAAGAATAATCCTTACCGATCACACACATGTTCTTTACAATGTACCGTTAACAACACTGTTCGACAATCAACTAATGACGAATCAATAATAAAGAATGCGTTTCAATGACACAACCGGCTAGACGAACTCGCGAACTTCAGAGTGCGAATTTCAACCGAGTACTGATGCCTTCCTGTTGGGTTCCACGTTAAAAACCGAGCGTTGGTGAACTTTATATTTAGAATTCTCTCCTCATGCTCGAGAGCTTTTGGCTACACTTTTGCGACTGCCGCTTCTTTCGCGGTATTAATCTCAACAACAAACTTTGTTTTTTGTTTGTTCGACATTCTGACTTATTCTATTCTCATTTTTGGAATACGGATATTCATGCGAAATATTTGTGAGAAATATTTGTTTCACTCGCTAAATGTAGCAATTTTATAGCTCATATATTTGAAAAGTTCGTAGCGAAATTCAAATAAAATGTATTTTCGTAGAATTGACATTCTATCGAATATAAAATACAATACTGCTTCATATAAATTAAATTTATGAAATCTCTATAAAAGGTATAAATTAACCCCTTCAAATTTTATCGCAATCGATTACAGAGCTTATCAATTCTCGGAAATGTTGCGAACTTTTCAAACACCTTCATATTTTTATATATGTTTTATATGATTGTGTAATTATTTGGATTTTTCTATATTTCTCAGAACCGTATAAATATCCGCGATCTACGTATTTGATTGCTATATTTTCCAAAACTCTATATGTCATGCGATAATTTATGTAATATATCGTGTAGTCGTTCGTAATCGATATGTAATCGTACGCAATATATTGCGGTGTATAGAATGAAAGTTCAAAACAGGATTAAAGTTCAAGTACGAAAATACGTACGACGACCTGTCTGTAACGTTATAATTAACTCGCTGTTTACAATATAAAAAATTGAAATGGAGTAATAATTATCGAATTATCTGAGTTCACGAAATTCGACATGGCGATAGAAATATGCGTTATCGCGTGTTGTTTCGAATCGGCATGTCCTTGTGCCTAATAATCGAAGCTCGAAAAGCGATAAAGGTCATTACATTTGGACTAATTTAACGAATCTCTGAGTAGATTTTTTACCATAAGCAAAAGCACGTACGCCACGGAACGATTTCGTCATTCGCTATATCTGTCTTCATTTTTATTTGCGTGTCTGTTTTTCTCGACTTAACGCGTGTCAACAAAATAATTACGAATTAGACCCCTTGATCCGTGGATAAAAGAGCTTCGATGCACGTTTATAGATTATACAAACGAATCGCACGTTTCGCTTTGAAAAATAAAACGTATTGAAAACGGAAGTTTTTCAACTCAAACAATCGGATGATATACCGATGTATGTATATTGTTTTATAATTCAAAGTGCAGCTTCGAGTGTCGTATTTACCAAGCTGTTGCACGCGATACACGATCAATACCGATCATTCGCGTATACCGAACGATGTACTATCACCTATCGAGAATCCCCATGAAACCAGCTTTAACAGTTGGTACGTTGACCTGAAACGTGTCGTCACTCGATTTATTATTCAAGCGTTGAATTGTAACAACGCATGTACTCTCGCCACGCTACGGCTACCAACGTATGCGTGAATACTAAATTATTCCATGGAATATCGTGTCGATAATATTTATTTATCTATGAACAAATGGCAATGAAATTTGTAACGTCAGAATACAGTAATTAATTATGAAAATTGCGTTACGTCTTCGCGAAGATTCATCACGGTCATTTCCATATGCTGTCATGCGCAGGATAAGAACAAGCTCAGCGGCAGAAAATCAATAATCGGTCTTGTGGAGAAAACCATTTTGTTGCATCGGAACATGCGCTGTAACGGCAGCTACCACTACATCGCATTTCACCAAATTTGCCACAGAATTTCGTTAAAAAAAAAAAAAAAAAAAGAAAAAGGAAAAAGAAAAATTGAACTGACAGCTACTTGAACTAGATAAAACAAGACAATTTCTGGAACTCATCGTACTCGAAAACTCTTGTCAGAATTTTACGATAGAGAGGAGCTTAAATTATTGAAGCTTTATAAAATTCGAAAGCACTTGAGTTTGATAAGATGAGATACTCGTGGGACCTGGTACGATCGTTTAGTTACTGAGATATAGAAAAAAGAAACGAAACTTTTGATAAGAAACCACCGTGCTCTGAGATAAGGAGCATTTGCGTCAACTGAGTATAAAACGTATTACGATATAAGATACAACTCTCTCACAGCTGACAACAGCTACTTTTTTCCCACTGTATATTTATAAGCTGTGCGTATCTACAAGGACAATATAAATAATTGGCGCGTGTTGATGATAATGCACGTGTAACGACTACATGCACGGCTGATCATGAAAGTAGCAGTTCAAAGAAACACAAGGGACACACCCTCGATCGTGGAGTTTTTAGTCTTATTGGCGTACAACTTGTACGATGTGCAATGTGCACATTCCCGTTTCACGAGCTAAGATAATATCTCTCATGGGATATCCTTGAAGAAATTTTACCTTTCGTTTCTCCCCTCCCTCTCTCACTCCCTCTTCCTCTGTCTCATTAAATTCTTTCACGGTTTATCGCGAGGTAAACATTGGAACGTGTAACGAATTCTTACCAGCAATATCCACGTTGTCAAAAGACATCGTTGTCTCAAATAATTCTATGTTTAAGTTCAATTAAATAACGAAATTAATAGCGCGTCTTAGAATATATCAGTGAAGTTTCTATGTGGTACGATGCCGATTGCAGATTTAAAAATATCGGACACATATTAATATTCAAAGATCGAGGATACCTGAAGGTTTAATTTATCTCATCGATAATTTTGTTGTGCTTAATTTATGTTACTACGAATAGCAATAAGATGAATTTGTTAAACGATATTTCGATGTCCTTCGGTGACTGGTACTGAATAATCTCCATTCATTCACGAATAACAGCTTTTGTGCTCGAGGCCACGTTTAGAAGAAACATGGAACCACGCAATATCTTCTCCAGTATTGATTAACCCCTTATCTTCTTATATCCAGACACACTTGTGAATACAGAGACTTTAATTGTAAATGAAAGGAATACAAAAAGAACGCAATGCAAAGTTCCCATAATTGAATCTTTTAATCGCGTATAGCTAATTATGTATAGTTATAAAAAATAGTAGCAACGCAAGAGGTTAA
The DNA here is from genome assembly GCF_024516045.1 of Bombus affinis. Lineage (NCBI taxonomy): Eukaryota > Metazoa > Arthropoda > Insecta > Hymenoptera > Apidae > Bombus > Bombus affinis. The sequence continues at coordinate 6,999,409 of NC_066355.1, read as the reverse complement.
GAAACGATTTTCCCCTGCGACGAGATTACAATAATTGCAGGGATCATGATAATCCATGTCGTTACCATAATTTTCTCGTTTACATCTCTGACTCCTGCTGACCTTCGGGATCTTTTCTGCCTTTACGAACTGTGTGACTGTACCCGTCGCGTTTTTCATTGACACGCAATTTATCGTCGTTAAAAGAAAACCGGGGACAACCTTAGGCGACAGAAACGCCTCTTTGAAAGGTGCACGCTAATTGGTCCGACTGAACTGATGATAAATGGAAAAGGACAAAATATTTTTTATCAATGCATACTAACTTTTTAGGCGACAGACCTCCGTTATTAGACGCCGTAAACTTACCTCTCGCGATAAATTTATCTCTCAGATAGCGCGACAAGTGCAAATCTATGTACAGATTCCTCGTTTTTATACTGTGAATCTTTCTTTGTTTATTGTTTTCATTTTCCATGCGAGTTCAATGAAAACAACAAGTTTATCAATTTTAAGTTATTTGTTACATGCTGAATTTTCATTCGTCGCACGCGTTTCGAACATACGACACGGATATCTATTTAAATCGTGTTTTATTTATAGTCACCACTCCTATTACAAGTGGAGATCACAGATTCGTGAAACCGTGGCCTGGTTTCGTGGGAATTTCGGTGTAATAGCTAAAGATCTAGCTGACACGAAACGAGAAATTCAAAGAGAACGAGCGAAAAAGCGTAATGCGTTTCAATGAGAAAAACAAACGATGAAAAAAGCCATTATTTCATCCGGTATTTCCGCAGGTGGCATTTTTTAATTTCGTTTGCATATTGCATTTCCATGCAATTTTTTATGATGACTGTTGCATTGCATAACGCAGAGTAATCCGATGCTTTCGTTTTCGATAGATAAGAAATAAATAACGTTTCCCATCGAATGTTTCGCAACCTGATTACCGATTGAATTGCTATTCAATAACATCGTTACCTATCGAATATATCGAACATGGTGTGATTGTACGAGTAAATAATATCAATTAGATGAAACTCATATTACTAGTGTTCCATTTAATCGATTTACCTTGGCGCTGTTCTTCGACGCTTGGTGCCATCGTATCAGCGCACGGCGCAGTCTCCTTTTGTATAGTCGACGTATTGATAGCGTTCACCGCTTGTGTTACGATCGATTTGTTCGTTTCTTCTTGGAAAAAGCCGGCTTGCAGTGCAAGTTTCCTCACGGCCAGACAGTAACCCAGAATCGGTGCCGCCAACAGGTCGAGACAGGCGGCAACCCAGGGCATAACCCGACGATGAACTATTCAAATTGGGGTCTTTGGTTTCCCTTCGGGAAAACACAAGTCAATAGGTAGACCAGTCGAGAAGTCGATAATTACAGGAAGAGAATGAAAGTGATCCTGGTAACGCTTTTGCTTGAAATATCCAGCAAACAAGAGCCCTCTATTTGTATAAAATACTCGGAAACAGTGGTCTATTGCTAGTCTCCTTTTTACCCGTTTTGCTGCTCAATCTTCGGCTAGAGTTCTTCCGAAAAATGATCGCTACTTGTGTGCCGTATTATGGACAACAGGTCCTCCCTCATTCCAATTTGCTTGATCCTCACCTCTGGAGCCAGTTTGCGTGCTTCTTTGCCTATGCTCGAAGAAAAGCCCAGTTCTCCGATTTTGTCCTCTTCTTTGGTTAAATCTTCTTTTACCCTCGATTGTTTGATCGTCGACGATCTATCTATCACGTTACGATGTACCTTTATAAATATTGTCGATACAGACGTTGTCCGACTCTGCGCACGCGCTGCCACAAGTATATGCTAGTAGTTTACATAGTCACGGTGCTGCCTCACCGTTTTCCAGCACACTGGTGTTCCCTTCTCGCCGCCACTTCAACTCTGCTTTGGTTATGTATATTTATATGTAAGGTATTCCTTACCCTTTTTAGCTCCTTTTCTCTCCCTTTACCGCCCACGACAACGTGGTTTCACACGGACAATCTGTGGAGTTGCCTCTGCAGAATCAGTTCTCGTACAACCGGTTTACCAGATTAATTTTATCCACCAAAGACCTTCGAATATAACTGTCGACTCTCTATTGTCCGATTCTAATCTCTGCGTTTGTTGATGTTTTGTTCACTGTATGTTGCGTGCAAATCCGCCTAACGTTCTGTAACTGAAGTTATACGAAAGTGTTTAAAAGTCAAAGTGAAAACGAAGTAAAATTGTGAAGTGAAAACGGTCGTCTCTAGTAAGATCGAGGAGGTACTAGCGACTGATATTCCCCCATTTGCTGCAGCTTTTAGCAACATCGAGACGGACCTGGTAGGCTCCCTCTGTTGAAACTGGCCAATCAACGATTCGCTTACCCCACTACTAGTATACAGCAATCATATTGGGGACACGTCGAATGTATTTACGTTTGAGGACAAAACGTCGATATTTACTGGGCCACTGCAACCTTAGACAATGCGACTTTTTACATAATATTTTACAAATCTGCGTGAAAATATCAACAGCGGTCATGGAGGAATCTGGTAGAATCTTTATTATATAACATCGTACAATGTCTCAACTATAATTTCGACAGACGCGAGCTACGTTCCACCAAATTCGAATCACCGTTATAGTGCTCTTTACGTTTATTTTGGTCGATTAACTATAATCGCTTTACTTAGACATTATTATAGACATTACTTAGACATTGTATTATAAAAACTAGTCTAATTTGGACCATTAACGTATTAATTCTTGAAACGATGACAACATAGAATTTCGTTCTTAAGTGTACAATTGTACACGCCTTCAGTTCACACGAACTGATACCAGAATCATTCTTTCCTCTCGTTCCATCATTGGACCTTATGCCTCATTAATTGTTACCGTAACGTATCACGTAATTCATAATTGCACGGCTTAAGCATTTTACTCTTGCTTCCTGGGTAACAGTTTCGACGTCACCCAAGTATTATTTATTGCAGGCAATAGATTAGATAATACATGATTCGGACTGAAAACAGGATTGCAATAACAAATGATAATTATTTACAATCTACTTGGATGAAAAGATGCAAGCTTTGAATATCATTTCTTTTGCAATTATGCGACGATTGAAATAATATTTGCTTTGATCGGTATCTAACGTTCACAAATCGACCTTCTCATTTTTCTTCGTTCGTTAACCGACCAAAGTCCACGTTTGTTTCTTCTATTTCTCCGATGATATTTAGCGAACATGAGCGGTCAGACTCGTGTACTTCACATTCAGCGTCATTTAATTCAGTCGGTGAATGGTAACGCGTTATTACCCTGTGAAATTGCAGCAGGTACAGTCTAATACGGCATAAATTATGGAAATAGTTCGCACACTGATGTGGATTTGAATCATACGATTTCTTAGAATTGATTCTATAAGTTTGATTATAATGTATGTTTATTGCTGCGTCTAGTTTATTGAAAAGTACACATTTTTATGTGACAGAAGATCTGTAATCATACGATTTGCGTAATTATTGGAGAAATGAATCAGAGTATCTTGTGATTTATATAGATAGCTAAAATTAAGGCAGTCGTTATCGTTGTATATGAAAAATATTATTATCTGTTAGGGGATGATGAATGATTTGAATGAATTCGTGGAAGATCTAAATTAGTCGAGGAAACATTGGCTTTGGAACAATTTTCCTATATTGTCTTGTTGCCAAATAAAACGTGCATTGTACAGGTTGGAAATTTTTCCTGAAATTAATGATAGTTTTGTCTCAAACTTTTTTTAAACCTAGCATAATGCAATATTTTCTACAGTTGCATAAACGTGACATTTGGTACACGTGATTCACGCATACTTTCCGCCGACGCGAGTTTAGTCTGTGTTGCAATTTTTTGCAGTAATACAACACTTGTTCGAGGCTGTGAGTTAGCATAGCTTTTGCTGAATACTTATCGTCTACAAACAAGAAAGATATTTGCACACGTCAAATACGTCCGTGACTTTCATCACGATATGGAAGATTCCGACTTTTCTTTGCATACGCAAAACGATATCAGAATATTAAAATCCACGAATTTCCTTACACGTGATAAACGTGTGCCACGAACGGCGCGTGATAAAATGATGATAGAGGTCATGAACGATCGAGGGTAGCATGAAATGAATTCTAAGTTCTATAACTAAATCGGCACACATGAATCGTTAACGTAACTCAATTGAGAAGAGAGCGTCGAATCGTCTAGAAACACTCGTACTCCTGTTCCAAAAGCGTTAGTGCCAAGAAGGTGCGCTTTGTCGTTCAATTATTATAAATAGAATAATACTCCCAACCATCCGTTGTATTATCGCGTTGTTAAGTTACTTGTAAAGTCTACCGATTCTTTCGAATATCGTTTTAAGGCTCTTAGTTTCCATATAGTACTATTTTTGCAAGCATTTGTAAAACGTTAACGATAAAACGAAATCCAAGATTATCTTATTTTTGGAATCTCGAGCGATATTTAAATCGCTCGAGATTACTCTAAATATATTTTGACATAGTAAAAATAAATTTTAATTCAAATTTCCCGCATAACGCCACTTTTTTAATTGCTAGTTTCCAGCTGAACACGGAAGATGGCAGGACGGTTCCTAATCAATACAAATTGATTGTTTGATGCGTATGAAGCTGTTTTACCTTTCCCTACGCTAGTGGCGCTGCGTGATATTCTCAATGTTATCATTCATCATATCGATATAATGTGGCGTTTACACTTTGGACACTTTTTGAAGCGACTATGTTGTGTTTGAATGCGATCTGCGTTTTAAACGAAGAAAGATTTCCTGCAAAAGGTACACAATATCATCATATTTTTGTTTGTATTATTCTTTTATACTGAACTTTTTCCCTGCATAGAAATGAAGAATTTGTAGGTTATGTTATCTATTGTATTTACATATATCGCGTAGTATGATAAATATATAAATCATATGTATATGTTTTTACTTGTATATTGGAATATATTACATAATTTTTGTTTAAACATTGTTACAGTTGGTTGGGCGTCGTGGCAAAATGTTCAAGGCTTCGGAGAACCTCCTACAGTAAAGTCACAAATTTTGAACCTTATTAGGTCCATACGAACGGTGGCACGAAGTAATTACAAACAAATTATTTTAATTCGTTTGATAATTAATTTAAATATAACAGAAATATGTTGTTTGTTGCAGTTCCATTGATATTCCTAAATATCGTAACAATAATTGTGAAACTGGTGCTTGGGTGAAAGAAACGATTGATGGTGTAAATAAAAGGACAATGAGCTGTGAAAAGTGATGTACATAAACGCAAAATTACATTCTTTTATTTTTACCTTTGTATCGAAGAGTAAAGTATTTTTTATTATATCGTGTTTCAGCATATTTTTGTACTGCAAGTATTTTAAAAGATAGCAGTATTTATATATGTTGTTTCTATCTATATCAATTCTTATTTATTTTTATATTATTTTATAAGCTTCCAATTGTTTAATTATGTTGGATACGTTTTACATATTTTTCTAATCATCGTAGTGAAGACAAAAAATTCTTCATACGATAATGCGGTAATACACAACAAACCTTTTATCATATCAAAATACATATATTTCCATATATACTTAAATATTTATCTAAAATATCATTCATCATTTCGAACTTTTTAGAATATTTCTTTCCACGTTATCTAGCAGTTCCTGTTCCATCTGCTCTAAACATCTGCTTTTTCCTACACTAAACAGCATCTACTTACTTCATTTTGCCAATGTCTACAAATAAACTTGAAACAACCGTCGAAATTCATATTGCAACATCAACTCTATAAAAGGAAGTTTGTCATGCGACATCAACATGTAACTGTAAGTTGCAATTTAGTTCCATTTTTTTTTTATCGACGCCAACAATTGAAAATCTCATATTTCGTTAGGAGAATCGTCAAAGAATTGAATATCTTTTTACTTTTATTTTTTTTTTCGAAATTCTATTCACTCAAGACACGTGCTCGGAACTTGTTTCATTTTCTCAATTAGTCATTTACATTTTATTCTTGAAAGTACGGGGAAATTCATGGTGAAGAGATGTGGCGAACTTCCGCTACAGGACGTCTCTTTCCGTTAAGTGTCTTCGAATGTACTCTCTCACTCATAATTTAAATCATAAATCAACAGACGAACGTACTGTAAATTATGTTCGACTTGGTGTGAGGTGTAAGTAGTTGGACAGGATGCTCATGTCTGTTTGTCTTCGTATCTTCATAGACGACGCGATGACGCACGCGGGAAGCCAATGATTTTCTCGTAACTTTCTCCCCTTCTTCCCTTTCTCGGGGTGGAAGTAACATATATACATACACATCTCCGTGCAATCAATAAACAAGTGTCATGTTGACTTTGCATTCTGTCATTAGCTACCAACAACTCAATTTTTGTCACATTTCAGCAACGTGCAACAAATTTCCTAATTTCTTAACTTCTTATTGCCAACTTTAAAATCTTATATCTATCTTTAAAGGATCAACTTATTTTCCTCGAGTTATACCTTGAAATATAGATACATGTCTCACGTCTAAAATAGATTCACTAAACACGGAAAATCGCCACTGAAACGCACATTTGTTTACGTCCGCTTAATCATATATTCAAAACGATAAATAGAATGGTTTAACTGTTTCAATTTCCTCCGTTAGATTTAATTTATAGTGTCCATTAATCTTGGACGCCTTCGCGGTCGATTGGAGCGGAAATCGTGAGGCAATATAACGACTGGATCACTTCTGGCTGATCTCCTTCACCGTAATAGTCATAGAAGTGATAAACACGTTTGTGCAATCGAATCCCTGCCATTTACACAATTTCTGAGCACGTATGGGCCCATCAAAATTGCACCGCTTTTTTCTCTCGTGCAAGTTCCACAGTTGCAAGTACGACCTGCATTCCCTGGACTCTTTCGTGTAATGCTTGCCCAAGTTACATAACCGACCCTCATCAGAGAATCTCTCTTTCCTTCTTTTTTTAATTTTTTCTTGCGAATGGCTGAAGCTGCTCGATTAGCTGCGCTGATACACGGCAGTGCCTATTCCATTTTTCGCAGAATACAAACTTGTTGTTGTTTAGCTATTTCATATTTTTCCTTTGAACAATCAGATGAATATGGAAGATGATAGTTTCACAGTGTATAAAGAAGTTGTTTGGTAGTGTTTGAGCAACGAAGAACATCCTATGAAAGGCTCCAAGCCTTTTCACGCAATATCTCCTCCACGTTTTTACTATTAACGCCTTCCGCTCTCTCGATAGTATTTTTTTTTTTTATTGTCCACGATATCTCGCCGACATCAAATATTTATTTTTCTTCTGTAATGTGTTACACGCTCTCTTGCGCAAAATCAGCTCGATTAAACACAACGACGTTAGCAGGAATACGGAGAAATATCCAGCTTGATGATTTAATTTAGCTGTAGCATAGCGTTCGCGACTTATTCTTCATTACGGCGTGTTTAATTGCACCAGGCTCGCATTGTGTCGAGACGCTGGCTGATTACTTAATTCTAGCACACGTTACTCAATTTCTAATTACCCGAGCCGCGGAACTCCTGGCGATCCTAAATCGAAATTGTTTCGAAAGCCACAAGAATTTCCTATTTCGTGAGAATTTCCATATTATCGATTTAATCATACCGCTTTCAAACAGTGCAATAAGATCATCATAAAAGACAGACATTCCCATTGAACATTATGGATTTCATAAGGCAGGCACATCAGCTCTTCTAATGGAGGAAATTCTAGCGCCTGACTTCAATAAGTCTGTTACGTGTACCGATTGCACAAACAACGAAATCTAAACACGCGTAAGCGATTTCACGAGGCGTATCGCGGCTCGTTGTTCAGCGTCTAAACGTTTCCATTGGCTACGGACTTACGTACGTCGAGTCACAGTTGAAAAATTTCCTGTAAATTTCTGATAACACGGAATACTATCTCGTCGAATTGATTTATAAAATTCGATTGACGTTAATAGTAGAAATTTTCTGATCGGTTATTATTTGTTTTTCAAAAATACATTATCCGAGATAAAATTGAAACCTCGAGACAAAATTTCTGTCAACACAAGATACTATTTCGTCGAATCGTCTGTAAAATTCTAATGACGTTCGTTAGAAATCTTCTAACTGATTATTATTTGCTTCTCAAAGGTACGACATTATTCGGTAATAATTCAAAATCAAGAGTACACTACGTGCGCACGTAGTAGAGTCTCGCTCACGTTGGAGCGAGTAGAATAGCGAAGCGAAGCCACTTTCGAATCCCTGACCGATGTCCAGGCTTCTTCGATCCGCTTTACGAGCATCTGTTAAACGCCGCTCGTGAGAATTTACGTCATGTCCAGGCTGGAGAAGCTCGTGAGCCCAGAGGCGATCTGCGAACGAACCATCGCGGTCGGTTCTGATCGGTACAGTGAAAGGAGAAAGGCGTCTGTTGAACGAGAAGAAAACAAATTGGTCGTCTTTAAAGGAGGAGGAATATTCACGTAGCTGCGAGCGAACGCCCAGAGGTCACGAATGGCATGGGACCTAGAGTAAGAACTTGATGGTTGTAATTCAGGAAGAGACCAAATCGATAAGGAAAAGAGAAATTAAGGACAAGGAAGAGGAACAGCGAAAGATGGAGAAGCTACCAGAGAATCGTCATTGGTGAAAAGACACGTCGAAATAGAACACAGGCGGCTGTTTCAACGGTGGCGACGTTTTTTTTTATTTTTTTCTACAAAAAAGCCTTTATACAAGTATAAAAAAAGATGCGTAGTTAAGGAATAGCGTTTAAGACATATAAAAAATATAATGTATTTGTGTTGTGTTTCTTGTATTTACGTATGTGTTTCGTGTCAGCGTTCGCTCCGTTCCTCGAACTCATTTTTATCTTTTATTCCTCGTTTTTCATTACTTTTTCTTTTTTCTTTTTAGATAAGTTGTTCGATCTTCCTTGAAGTAACTGTTAGACCAGGTTCGATGATGTACGCGTTCAGTTCCTCCTCGTACTGTCGGATGACGCAGCGAACGCTGTGGAAAGCGTGTGTAAATTGTATTTACAAGGCGCGTTCTCGCGCCGATCGCGGCTTCGACTTCGGCTCCGGCTCCACAGCTATGCCATCTCGAAGTCATAACTATAATTGGATAATTGAATTTTATTTTAGCTTCAACCGAGAAAAAAGAACTTTCAACTATATGGAAAAATTATTATAGTATATTGAAACGGGGGCGCGCTTATTGATAATAATTCCTCTCTCACTTTCGATAATAGGTGAGAATAGGCAAAATTTAATTAGAATTATCGGAACTTGAATTATTGCACTTACGGAGTTTTATAACAATTATGGATTTTTATCTATTTTCAAGCTGAGCTAACGGTATATGTATAAGAGGATAACAAAGAGATGACGACATTCTTGCGCGCACTTTAACAAGCAACTTGAAACGACTTGGATACTATGGACCAACAGCGATCTAATGAGATTTTCGCTGCTTATACCTTCATGTACGCTATATAAAACCGCCATCAATAAAAATTCACGATTCACGGAAAGAAAGAGAATATAAAGGAGTGCATTTCTGCCGTGTGAAAAACGTTAACGGCGGTGCTGGGTGACCTCGTTAACCGAACACGTGGATTTTCGTGGTAATACCTTTTTCTATCGTGCCTGCATAATTCCACCGTAATGAGTGGCTTTGATGCTTATAATTCCACCGGTATCGCTTCCGATAGCAGAGTTTCCAGCTAACGATACTTCTCTTCGCTTTGACCAAATGTTTCATTCCATCATAATCCTTAACAAAGTCAATGTGGAAATTTCATCAGAGAAGAGAACCTTGAAATTTCTTAATTCCGTAGAAAACAGTATCAATTGTGCGTTACTAAATTCCTACGCGAATAGGTACAGTATCGTAGAAAATATGAGTAGGAGGAGCTTGAGTGAAACTTTGGTTGTTAATGGCATCGATAGTAGATGTGTCGCTATGTTTCCTTTGAGTTTAGTGTTGCAAAAGCACCAAGATTATAGGAATTTAGAGAGGATTATCCGGACAAAGACGACTATATAGAGACAGCCTTAACGTAGAGGAAGGAAATAATAATGACCCGAAAAATAATTATCATTAAATTAAAAATAAAGCAAACAAATTACATCTGTACTTCAAAACTATCTATTTATATCTTAAAAAGGTCTAGTATTTACCGCGTAACCGATAGTTAGACTAAAAAGAAAATTCATAATAATCACTACTCTTGTTGTTGTTACACGAGACAATCTCACCTTAAGATATTTAACCAATTTCATGGCAATAAAAATAATGGTTGGAACGAAAATGTCCTAAAGGATGTAACACAATTGAAGGATATTCAAAGGAAATGTGCGAGCATTTTATGCGGTTAATTTAATCAAGTAGGCGCCGACATAAATCCAGGCGAGCGCATTCTCGCGAATGTCGTGGAAAAAGGAATACATTCGAGTATTTCAGGCACTATAGGCAAGGGTCTTTTGTGAGCTGCATAATAGTAAAAGCATACTTGATTATTGGCGTCCCTCGATCCACGAAAGACAATGCAAACTCGTGTTTACACACGAACATGTACACAATTCTTTGGCAAAGGAATTTAAGCAAATTTATGCCTGTAAAGGATAGTTCACGCGAATTTACGATTCATCGCCTCTCGAGCGCAATTGATATCGTTCCAAGGTAGCCATTGTTGACTCGTTACATTCTCTCTCCCGATTTTATCGCCTTAGCAATGTGTACGTTGGCAATAATGTACCTTTTTCCAAAAAAACATGTCGTTGGGGGCCAATTAATCTGACGTCATTCAGCTTTGAGACAATTTACGATAAGTGTAGTAGGTGAAATACAATTCAGTAGGGTCGTAAAGCGTTAAGCAAGGTCACTAATTGATCTAACTACAATTAAGGCCGTACGTAAGAGTCTGCCCCAGATTTTAAAAATTTATATCATCGCCAGTGGTTCAACGACGTGTCATAATTTAGAAATATAGAAATATAGAAATTACTCGAAAATATTATTCTGTTTTTAAATAAATAAACTTTTTGGAAATAGAATTTTGGGAACAGAAGTAGAACTGCAGAAGTAGAAGCAGGATTTCATTCACTTGGACTCTATTTGTTGGAAGGAAGTTTTATTTAATATCCGACTAACTGAACTTTTGTCGATTGAATTCACTTATCTACTATTTTACCCACTCGAGATATTCAGAACGGATGAACACAAGGTGTAATGAAACTGTTCAAACTTTGAATCATCCCTTAAACTCGAAGTGTCTCGTTTAATTCGACAGAGAGCCGGTAAACCGATCTCCGGCCACTTTAATCATCCAACAATTTCACGCTGGGATTCGCTCGAACGCCGTTATCTTTCCCGGTTGACGCGAAATCTCATTCGAAGATGGAAGAACCTTCAACCGTGTGGAACAGCAGTCAAACAGTGTATCAACGGAATGCTAAATCAAAGCTTTCGAAAGTGACTCTTATCGGTATAGTCACAATTTACGATAATGTGTTACGCACAGACAATATAAAAATTTGTCTCGAATGAAATTCGTTCTTCATTAGAAAACAATTTAATAGATAGACTCACGAAAATTCCCACCTGTTTTTCGTCAACTGTTTTTCAAAATACACCTAACATTCTTGTATGTTTCTAGTATTTTTCCAATTCATCGTGATATCATTCTTTGCGAATTCATATTGCTCGCATTCTAAAAAAACACTTACCAAAATCCTTACATCTGCAAGGAAACGTGCAATCGAAACGTGTAAATCTCAGCTCTGGCTCATTTTATGATCGCTCTATATTTTTATTCGTGGTGTACGTATACGCGTGAACCTTGAAGCGAGATACAGTTTGGCCAAACGAATTTGACGAGACGCGTCTGGAAAAGGAAAAATAATTTAATAAAAGCCGGTTGACTATAAACCCTTTTATAACACGGTTTCAATCACAAGCTGGCCAGATTGGATATCACGTTACAATGGTATTTATTCCCGATGATGACCCGTTACGACGACCGGATCCATACGCGACAAGACAGAGCTAGCACCTCGTAAATCGAAGCCCAAGACATTTAGGATCATTAAATGAGGCTAAGTGCGATAGCGGCCGTGATAGGATTAAACAGGATATATACAGTGGCCTGGCTATCTAAAGCTTGTGTATAACGCGTGTCCACATTTTTCATGAATTAATACATAATAAAGCGGAGAGACCACTTAGCGTCTCGTAATTTTGGCAAAAGTACATCGTAAACACTGACGAAATATGATTGCATAAAGAACAGAACCTGCTAATTTCGAAAAAAGTTTCGTGTACGTTTTGAGTGGAATTTCAAAACTTTAAGAATGTAATATAGTAGAAAACAACAATAACGAGGACAAAGAATATTTTTTCCAAGCCACTTTTACGTGGAAAAATAAATTACGATCGTTATTCGATGGTTAAGTATTCGACAATCTGGCGAGCTGTAAGTATTCGCATTAAAAATAACGAGATGAAACTCCAGGAATATGAAGGTACGGGAATGCGTGAAGAAAACGTTCGTTTAATCAATTTACTAGCGTCCATGGCAGCTGTTACTAAAAGCCTGTTGTTCAATCTAGCAACGTGAATGGAAATTACAATTTAAAACGGGTAAAATACTTCTGGACAATCTCTTCCTTTCTCTTTTTCTTTCTTTCTCTTTCTCTCTATCTTTCAACTCACGGCTGCAGTTAATAAAATTCTGCATAGATACAGTTTCTCTGGTTGATGTGATTCACGCTTGGAAATATCGATTTCGTTCGTTCGAGAATATAGCAGTCTTTTTCGTGCGTAAATTGAACTAGGAAGTTTCGTGGAACGTGCTACGTACGTTGGTGGAATATCATTGGCGTCATTAAGCTTCGACTATCGATTTTCAAGTCGGTTGGCGTTGCGACGTCATTCCCCGGGGCATAAAAATTTCGCTTTATCGATTAATACAATCGCGCCTATTTGTTTTAGAAGAGGAACTAATAGAGAATTTTTATTTTTCGAGCTTTTTCTACATTGCAATTTAACTTTGTTACGGTTTAAATTTTGGATAATTGAATTTTATTTTAGCTTCAACCGAGAAAAAAGAACTTTCAACTATATGGAAAAATTATTATAGTATATTGAAACGGGGGCGCGCTTATTGATAATAATTCCTCTCTCACTTTCGATAAATTTTCTAATAATAGAGAAATATAGTTTGGGCGAAGAGCCCTCAAAATAACAGAGCAGAATTCATTTTTGTCGAATGATGGAATATTCGAATCCTTACACACAGAAGAACGGAAAAGTTGTGGATTTAGAATTATCACGATCGTCATGAAGCACACGAGTTAACTTTCAATTAAATAAGCAAAGATAGAACTCGATTGGGAAAATAATTTACATCGTTGGTATTAATTCGTCGAATTGATATTTTCAATCTTCCCGGTATCACCTGTACGCAAGTTAATTTCCATGGAAATCTTCACAGCACCACATTTCCTGGATATTTTGATAATTAATTGCTCGTGTATCATTTAAAAAGGCACGTGTAGAATGCGTTGCACGGTACCACGCATGTTACCTAACAAGTTTTAATAAAACCCGGTGAAAATCGATTAATTACTGCGGCGGAAAATTCTGAAAACGTTGCATTGCACCGCTCTACTTCGTTTCGTGGTTCTCCATACAGGCACAAATGAAATAATCAAACTACGATTCTTTCCAATACCAGCGAAACGATGCACGTGCGTCCCGCCGATGTAACAATACATTGTTATTTCGCAGAGGTTTTGTTATTACGTGGTTCTTTTATACCAGATACAATACCCGTGAGTTGTAAAATTATTTCAAAGACGCGAGTTATGAAAATTGAATTGGATTACACGTGGTTGGTATGGATGAGAGCAGATTGCGAGAAAAAACTCGGATTTCCTATCAAGAACCGCACAAGATTAGCAACGTTTTAACGACTTCCGATGATCGATTTCGATTTCGTAGAAGAAGAATCGTGAAATCGCATGGGGGCTACTAATTGGGGCGTTGGCAAAATAATCATGCATCGGACACATGGTCGAATCGAAGCAACGTTATTCGTTTCATTTGCACTTGCTAAATTTGTAAATAATTGCTAGTTGCGGACAACCGGTCAAATCGATTAGTAAAATCCTTGATTCCTTTCTTCCTGTTAAAATAGTTAAAAATAGTACTGTTTTAAATATTATATTAAGTGTAAACGCGCGAAGTAAACGGTCAGTAACCATGGAGATTGGAAACATGAATAGAGATGAAACAGAAAAGAAATAGTCTTATTTTTCCAGCGACTGTATAATTCCAAATCATCAGAGAAGATTACACTTTTCAATCAATATTCGATTAAAAGAGACTTCATTTTGAAGACTTATTCACAATCGAGTTTATTGCTCGCCGCATTATTGTTCTTGTCGAGTAGAATAAAAGTAAATAAGATGCGGAAGAACGCGATGCGGAAGCAATTTTCTTCCATACAGAATAATTTAGCAACCTAATGCTATTAGCCAATTGACAAGCTGCAAATTGTACATGTATTTTTTACAATTTCACAGTTTTACGCGATATAAGATAATTGCATAACATGCAATTTCCAAAATTTACATTTAAAATTATAATTTATTATTATCGATCACTTGTAAAGTATCATTAGTTCAATCGTGCAAGGTGGACAGTTCCTATTACCCAAACTAATAAAAAGAAATAGAGAGGATTAGCTGGTGAACCTTTTTCATTGGAACTGCTCGATTATCCGAAATCCCATGGTCCCTACTCGGACAAGTGAGATTCCACTGTATTACCTATCTTTATAGTCGGACGATATGCGTGTGCAACAAAATTTCCTATCTGTGGTCGACAGGATATATGAAGATAAGAGCAGCATGGGAGAACCGAGATTATTTTACAGACTCGGTTTCTATGAAATTGCAGTATAAGAAAGAAAAGGAGAAGGTAATCCAGTCTTCGAGTATTTACAGTCTTCGAGTGTCCACTCTCCCTTGGGTACAAAGAATCCTCTGTTTCATTGCTAAACGGCACTGTCAGCGCTTTTGTCTTCCGTCTGACTAATATCGGTTTCTACTACTAATCTCGTCCAGCTTCGCCGATATCCATTGTACTGGAACCTATCCTTTGAACTAGTCCCCTGAATTCTGATCTCTTGTTATTCATCGTATTAGGATAATTGTAATAAATGGGTAAAATGATTACAGTGTGTATCAAATTTAACAAATTGAATTCTTCCGTCATCATCTGAGAGAACTGTGATCGTGCAAGTTTTTCCGGAGCTTAATAATTCTGTCGAATGAATGGTGCTTCTTTGACCGGACTGATTATAATTACGGTGGCACAGCTGGTTTTAATATTCTATATTTTAATTCGCTTATTTGGAGCTTGATTGAAGAAAAACTCCGGAAATTCTCGGATTTCGAATACAATTGTTTCAATTTGTCATCAGGTAACCTATTTATATCTCTCGGATACGTAATTCAAAATTGTAATATAAAATAATTTTTATTCAAACGACTGTAGCTTCTTTTTTTAATCGCGAGTAAAGAAAAACGAGACTGGCCTGTAAAACTATTTCTCTATGATTTTATGGCACAAAATCGTTGACACAGACGTTTTATATGTACCTTAAAAGATCATATATTTAAGGATAAAAATGTTGAGTAATTCGTGACAACACAACGTCCGAATATTTTGAATATTATAATGAAAAAAGAGAGGTTTACGGGAAATTGAGAAAGATGTTGGTCCTTTTAAACTGAAAAATATCACGATATTTGGCCGTCAAGCGTCAACGCCATTCATCGCACGCAAGTGCAATTTTTTCAATCCATCAATCCTTTCTCGATTGACGCGTTCACTGTAAAGGTAGATGATAAAATGGAGTTCCGAGGACGTTAAACAAATTTAATCCCAGTAAGACGATGATATCTTCTCGAAAGAATCACAAAAGACACGGAGATACCATGCCGTTAAAAAAAACAATTTGGTTTGAGGAAATATGTCGATAGGCTTAAAGTTGAACTAACCTAAGCTTCTTAACCCCTCTTACGAGCTTGACTGTGCTACACCATAACGAGTAGAAGGATTAGTTAGGTTTGCTCGACTTTTTCTTTGTATTCGTCGGACAACGAACTAGTATGTAATATGTAATATATATAGAAACATCTTGGCAGTATGTTTTTCGAGAAATCGAATAAGCCGCCCCAATAATTCTGTCTGGTTATCCCTCAGCAAATATCATTTCTATCGTTGATAAATTAATTTTAAACGTCTCATTTTCTCAACCAGTTTATCAAAATTTGATGGACATCATTGACATTGTAGAATCTTTAAGCGAAAATGGAAAGCTCGAAACATAATGAAACGTGTGGGGGAATGGCATATTGAATTAAATTTCTTATTACAGTGGTATTTACGTACCTTTAACAATGGACGAGGGAAACGCGAGCGAAATGAGTTTACGGTTTAGCATCGTGACGGGGGTAAATTAAAAACGCCATCTCTACATCCGAGGAAGTTACATTACAACAAAAGTTACAAGCAAATTCTACGCTTTCTGGCTTAATTAATACATTCTAGATTGTACAAAGAGCTAACTAGAAAGTCACGTGAATACGGAACACTGGTTTTTCGTTTAATTAAAGCGTCTCGAAAAGCTCGTTCGAAGAATCGAGTTAAGTGTTAAGAACTCGGATTAAATAGTTAATGACACAGTTTAATCAATTGTTATTTACTTTGTGAACACGAACGTTTTGATAACAAGCGACTTGTTAGTTGATATTTAACGAATCTAGAAATGCATTTTAATTTGTAGTACATCTGTCACATCTTGGCAGTGTCTTAAACATTCTTTCCAAACGAGATTTCTTTGAATTCGAAAAATCGTTACTTTCACTAAAATTCTACCGTTATATTAAAGCGTTTCCTTTTGATCATCAAGTAGCGTAAAAGTTAGAAAATCACCAAAAAAGCATTTATCATATTTTTCCTATGTAACATTTAACAAACTTCGTTCGGAATATATATGTAATATCGTGGACAAAAGGCCTAAGATATCGGCCGAACCGTAAACAAAGTCGCGAAAGCCGCGGCATCGTCGGGTACATCAATGCGGTCCTTTCAAGTGGATAGTTTCGCGGAAAGGGGCTGCGTGACCCTGGTCACGGGCGTTTCGGGACACGTGTCCGATAGGACGAGAAAAGACAAAGAAACGCTAAAGGCAGTGTTAGTTGAGAAGCCGGAGAGAACGAATGCAAAAAGCGTGCAGTGTGAGTGAGAAGCGAGAGCGAGCGAGTGTAGAAGCCGGAGAGTGTGAATCGGGAAGTCGAAAGCCGCGTATGAAAATAAGACGTACGACAGCATTGTAATCATTTCGTTGCTTCGAATAATAATCCATCATTACCCAACATAAAGACCCATTTAGATATTACATATATGTATCGTTATATAGTCCACAACTATTGTTTACTAAATTATTAACCGTAAAAATAAATTTCTCGCGATTACTGAAAGAACAGTTTTAGATAAGAAACTGAATCATCAGCGATGTTTGCGTAATTAGTGTGACGGTAAGGTTGACTTTCGTCTTTCTTGAGGGTGGCCCCCATAAAAATATCGAACTGAAGCCTCCGGTAGTCTTAAAGCTATTTTCACCAGGCTATGAGTAAACATCGAGCGGGAGGATCGTAAAGTTGAGAAAGTGGCTGCTCTTGACCGTCGGCGGCGTTGATCCACCCTCTATAACTGCCAATAGAGGGTTGCGCATTGCCACCAGTGTACATTCTGTTGTTTAGACTGCGATATTATTCCAGAAAACATTTATGTGGTTAGTACGCCACAAAATTTAGATATTCGGCGCAGTACCGAGATTGCATGTCAATATGACGTTTCAATATCTCCATTAAGTAATTAAATGAAGCCTGCCGGCGAAATATAAATTAACATCTTTAATAGGCAATATACGCTATTGTACGGAACCATTTGAATTGCCATGTGCACTTGCGGTAATGGTATACCAATTTTTCCAAAATGTATAAATTAATGGCAAATCAATGACTAGAGACGGTGATTAGTGTGTTCTCGTGAAATTGGAAGATTATAAACGCAAATAATCTGTTAACGAGGATCGCGTATAGAATTAGATGAAACTCGTATTAAAGGAATCAGGATGAAAAAATATATAATACAAAGAAATGAACCAAAGTTGAAATTAATCAATATTCTTTAAAAAATGCGTCGTTGTAAATTTACGAAATTTGTCTACGAAGAATTATGAATTGATCGCTTGGCTCTTCTGATAGTTCTGACGTTATAGAAATAAAAAATAATCTTCTTCTCGGATAAAGTACACTGTCACGTTGACGTACTTCCGGATTTTGGATAATTCTGCTGGAAACAGCGTTAATAATCTTCGCGTGAGTTTAGAAGTACCTCCTTTATCTGACTCGTAGTTTACGAGCGGTCTGAAGATAAAGAACTTTTTAAAGTATGTTTTATTGAATTAACCGCTTGAAAACCATGCTGATGAACTCCGTAAATTGAAAAGCAGAGAAAAATAACGATATTACGTACATTTTTTAAACTTGAACTATGTAATTGTCTATACCAGCAGCTTTGATAAATAAACTTAAGGATATCAGTCAGTTGACTAATTGTAAAATTGCAAATTATTGCGCGAGAAAGCTGAGATAATAAAATTGAAATGCTTTACTTTACTGAAATCATAGCAAATCTTTTGATCGTAATTTTTATGGACGAATTGCATCCTAATTGACTGAACGTTTGAACATTTTTAAGCTTTTATTATTTTAAGGTATATTAAAATACATTAGATGGAGATGATCGGACAAAAGGTATTTTACACGATTCGATCAAATAGTTGCATTAGTATTCATCGTCAATATCCGCCAGTAAAAGCGACACGAAATCATAGTGAATCCTTTAGTAAGACGTGTCCCAAGATCCGTCGCGTTCCTTTGCTCTTTCAAAGTTTATTTCCTGGTGGATCTCCGTCGTGTTCGTTTGAGAAACGTGCCTCAGCTTTCGATAAAATAAAGGCGGGGAACCGTGCGGATAGTTCCTTAGGAAATTGAAGAGAGTACCGACTGTTCCTGGCAATCTCTAAACATTCCCTTGACTACTCCTAATCCGTTTCCTACTTCCAAAGAAGAATAAAAACTTCGAACAAAACGAACTGTTGTTTGAGAAAGAAAGAGTATAATACTCCAATTACCCACCTATAAAACCCTACTTTGGGCTACTGAAACAAAGAGGATGAATAAAAAGAACAAAGCAGCGTAAGGAAAACAAAGCACGTATTGTTTCGAACTGACAAATAAAATCCAACGCTGCGCGCCGGTGTGATGAATTGGTGTTCTTGAAGCTTAAATACCGAACAGTTTGGAATTTATTTGATAGGTACATTCGTGTCATTTGCCAACGTATCTACATTTCATCTATTGTAGAGGATACCAAACTTCGAGCGTCCAATATTTGTTCCCACCGCGGAACACCGTATTCTGCATATTTCAATCGTGTTACGGTAGCGAGTTAGAGAGAACCAGAGAACTCCTGGCCTCTTCAAGATGTTCGATACACCGATACAACGGAACGAGATATTCAATTATAGGAAGAACACTTGGTGCACGATTGTAGAACAAGATTGAAGCGTGGTGGCCGATTATTTTCGTGAAAACAACCTACCGTTTGCTCCAAGTGTTCGTTCCAAGTATTCGTTCCAACTGTTCCTTCTGAACGTTCCTTCCCCTCATTCGTGCGAAACGTTTGTCCCAAAGTGTTGGTTCGAAAGGTTCGTCCTACACCCGACAGATCCATTTTTCGTCGTTGATATCATGCCGTCTCATCGTTCTAGGTGACGGGGAGAGAGAGAGAGAGAAAGAGAAAAAAGGCAACGGGATGAAATAACGTTCCCAAAGGATGGAAACATGGGATAACCAAGCCTCGCCTGGTAGCTTTTATTCGAATGGCAACCTTTCTAGACGTTTTTTACACTCGCCCGGTCGTTTTGATTGCGTATTCTTCGTCGGTCGGTTGGTATTTGCTATTCGACGAAGAGGAGGGAAATAGTCGAGTGGTGAACCAAGGAATTTTAATATCACGTTCAACGCTCGGATTTCCGACGTTTTCGTATTAAAACGACCGGAACAGATTGCAATCACGCCGACGGCTACTCGGCAATTAGGGAGAAAACAGGCCAGAGACGACTGTTTAAAGTTGGATAATCGAGAAACGAAATATATGG